>NC_041393.1:696438737-696439602 GCF_002162155.2 Triticum dicoccoides
GCAGGGGCGTGCGGCGGCGACGACGACGGGCGGTGGGGGCGGCGACGGCACGGCGGCGCGGCGGCGTCGGCGTTCTCGAGATGGAGACTCGCGCGCGCGAGAAGTGGAACGAACTGGCGACGATAACCGAATTTTCGTAAGTGCCATATATATAGGATGGGCCTTTAGTACCGGTTGGTGGCTCCAACCGGTACTAAAGGCCAATTTTGGCCAGCCCAAGCGGCGGGAAACGTGGGCCTTTAGTACCGGTTGGTGGCTCCAACCGGTACTAAAGGACAACACATTAGTACCGGTTGGAGGCTCCAACCGGTACTAATGCCTGTGCACTGCCACCCCACAGTGCGCTACGTTTAGTCCCACCTCGCCGAGCGAAGGGCAGCCGCACTGGTTTATAAACCCAGCCGCAGCTGCCCTTTCGAACTCCTCTATATAGCAGGCTTCTGGGCCTAATTAGGGTGCGCTGCCTTTTGAGTCTGCTGGCCCTACTGGGCATGTATTTGCACACCCAAAGTTTGGCAGGCCCACTGGACAACGCCCCAACATGTTTTTTATAAATTATTTTCTTTTCTGCATTATTTATTTTTTTCTATTTATTTTTCAGTAATTTTTTTATATAGTTATTCCTTTTCTGCTTTATTTTTTTCTTCTATTTATTTCTGAATAGTATTTATTTTCTTCTATTTATTTTTGAGTAATTTTTTATATAGTTATTCCTTTTCTGCTTTATTTTTTTCTTCTATTTATTTCTGAATAGTATTTATTTTCTTCTATTTATTTTTGAGTAATTTTTTTATATAGTTATTCCTTTTCTGCTTTATTTTCTTCTTCTATCTTTTTCTGAATAGTATTTATTTTCTTCTATTTA
>NC_041393.1:696440602-696454451 GCF_002162155.2 Triticum dicoccoides
TCTTCTTCTTGTTCTTCTTCTTCTTCTTCTTCTTCTTCTTCTTCTTCTTCTTCTTCTTCTTCTTCTTCTTCTTCTTCTTCTTCTTCTTCTTCTTCATCTTCTTCCTTTTTATATAGTTTGAGAAGTAACACAGAAAAAATACATTGATCAGTACCGCCTTTCAGCGAAAACGCGCTACTGCTATAGAGAAGTACATAAAAAATACATTGATCATCAATGATCTTTTTGTATAGAATCTAAATTGTCAATAGGAATCTTCCACCGATTTAAGAACCGGCGAAGACTCCTATTGCACCCTCAGATCCTACACATAGAGTTCAATGAAGACCAAATGCTTGTGATAGTTTGAGAAGTAACATATTTAAGATGGTCAAATTCTTGCTAAGGGAGCGACGTGGGACTAAAAATAGCCCCTGCCACAACTTCTTTAGTACCGGTACAAAAAATTCTGGTGCCCGACCAGCATCTTTAGTACCGGTTCGTGGCACGAACCGGTACTAAAGATTCGCAATGAACCGGTATTAAAGGTCTCCTCCCGCCTAGCCATTTGAACCGGCACTAATGGACGCATTAGTTCCGGCTCATATGCAAACCGGTACTAATGTTACTCATATTAGGTCCTTTTTCTACTAGTGATATATACATTCATACGTACATGCATCCATACAAAAAACCATGCGTCCATACAAAAGTCCATGCATCAATACAAGCTCGGGGAAGGGGGGAGACGAATCTGAAGGAAATATGCCCTAGAGGCAATAATAAAGTTGTTATTTATATTTCCTTATATAATGATAAATGTTTATTATTCATGCTAGAATTGTATTAAACCGGAAACTTAGTACATGTGTGAATACATAGACAATACACAGTGTCCCTAGTATGCCTCTACTTGATTAGCTCATTAATCAAAGATGATTATGTTTCCTAATCATAGACATGTGTTGTCATCTGATAAACGGGATCACATCATTAGAGAATGATGTGATGGACAAGACCCATCCATTAGCTTAGCATTATGATCGTTACAGTTTTATTGCTACTGCTTTCTTCATGACTTATACATGTTCCTCTGACTATGAGATTATGCAACTCCTGAATACCGGAGGAACACCTTGTGTGCTATCAAACGTCACAACATAACTAAGTGATTATAAATATGCTCTACAGGTGTCTCCGAAGGTGTTCGTTGGGTTGGCATAGATCGAGATTAGGATTTGTCACTCCGTGTATCAGAGAGGTATCTCTGGGCCCTCTCGGTAATGCTCAACACTATAAGCCTTGCAAGCTATGTGACTAATGAATTAGTTGTGGGATGAAGCATTACGGAACGAGTAAAGAGACTTGCCGGTAACGAGATTGAACTAGGTATGATGATACCGACAATTGAATCTCGGGCAAGTAACATACCGATGACAAAGGGAACAACGTATGTTGTTATGCAGTTTGACCGATAAAGATCTTCGTAGAATATGTAGGAGCCAATATGAGCATCCAGGTTCCGCTATTGGTTATTGATCGGAGATGTGTCTCGATCATGTCTACATAGTTCTCGAACCCATAGGGTCCGCACGCTTAATGTTCGATGACGATTTGTATTAAGAGTTATGTGTTTTTGATGACCGAAGTTTGTTCATAGTCCCGGATGAGATCACGGACATGACGAGGAGTCTCTAAATAGTCGAGACACAAATATTGATATATTGGAAGGTTATGTTTGGACACCGGAAAGGTTTCGGATAGGTTCAGACATTTTCCAGAGTACCGGGAGGTCACCGGAACCCCCCGGGAGAGTATTGGGACTTCATGGGCCTTAGTGGAAAGAGGAGGCCGGCGGCCAGGAGGTGGTGCATGCCCCCCTAGCCAAACCGAATTGGACTAGGGGAGGGGGTGCCCCCCCTTTCCTTCTCCCTCTCTCTCCCTTCCCCCTTCTCCTACTCCAGAAAGGAAGGGGGAATCCTACTAGGACTAGGAGTCCTAGTAGGACTCCCCCCTTTGGTGCGGCCCCTCTAGGCCGACCGCCTCCTCCCTCCCTCCTTTATATACGTGGGCAGGGGCACCCCAAAGACACATCAATTGTTTGCCATGTGCGGTGCCCCCCTCCACAGTTTACCACCTCGGTCATAGCGTCATAGTGCTAGGCGAAGCCCTGCGCGGATCACATCATCAACACCGTCGCCACGCCGTTATGCCGACGGAACTATCCCTCGACCCTCTACTGGATCAAAAGTTCAAGGGACGTCATCGTGCTGAATGTGTGCTAAACACGGAGGTGTCGTACGTTCTGTACTTGGATCGGTTGGATCGTGAAGACGTTTGACTACATCAACCGCGTTAACTAACACTTCCGCTTTCGGTCTACAAGGGTACGTGGACGCACTCTCCCCCTCTCGTTGCTATGCATCCCCTAGATAGATCTTGTGTGATCGTAGGAAATTTTTTGAAATTGCATGCTATGTTCCCCAATAGAATCTCATCGAGGGGGAGAGGTAGCACGAGGGAGGGGGCACCGATAGGGTGGGGGCGGCTGCGGGGTGGGGGTGCTGGCGGGCTGGGAGGCGTCGACCGAGGCGGGGTGGGAGGGGTGCCGTCTTGTGGGGGCGGGGAAGCCAGCCGGTGCAGGGGTGGGGGCGATGGCGGGGTGGGTGGGAGGGGGCGCCGGTGGGACGTGATACATCCATTTTGCATCATGTTTTCATGTTGATATTTATTGCATTATGAACTGTTCTTTCATTTTATGATACAATTCTTATGCCTTTTCTCTCTTATTTTGCAAGAATTATATGAAGAGGGAGATTGCTGGCAGCTGGAATTCAGGACCGGAAAGGGCTATATCGGAGGCAACTTTTCTGAACATCTCCAAATGATGAAAATGGACAAAGAATTATTTTGGAATATATTAAAATTATTGGCGAAAGAAATACCAGAGGGGAACCACCAGGCGCGCCCCGAGCTTGTGGTGATCTTGGCAGGCCTACATGGCCCATCTTCTGGTATATAACCCCATTTGCCCTAGAAAAAAAAATCAAGAGAGATCTTTCGGGACGGAACCCGCCGTCTTGAGGCGGAACTTGGGCAGGAGCGCTTTAGCTCTCCGGTGGAGCGGTTCCGCTGGGGAAACTTATCTTCGGAAGGGGGAAATTGAAGCCATCATCATCACCAACAACCCTCTCATCGTGGGAGGACCAATCTTCATCAACATCTTCACCAGCACCATCTCATCTCAAACCCTAGTTCATCTCTTGTATTCAGTCAGTGTATCAAAACCTTAGATTGGTACCTGTGGGTTGCTAGTAGTGTTGATTGCATCTTGTAGTTGATGCTAGTTGGTTTACTGTTGGTGGAAGATTATATGTTCAGATCCATTATGCTATTCAATACCCCTCTGATCTTGAACATGAATATGATTTGTGAGTAGTTGCTTTTGTTCTTGAGGACATGGGAGAAGTTTTGTCATAAGTAATCATGTGGATATTTTGATGATGTGTATGTTGTGATTCCCTTAGTGGTGTTGTGTGAACGTAGACTACATGACACTTCACCATATTTGGGCCTAAGGGATTGCATTGTGGATTAGTTATTATAAGATGAGTTGCTAAGAGTAAACCCTAGTTTATGTGCTATTCCGTAAGGGGCTGATTTGGATCCATATGTTCAATGCTATGGTTAGATTTATCTTAATTCTTCTTTCGTAGTTACGAATGCTTGCGAGAGGGGTTGATTATAAGTGAGAGGCTTGTTCAAGTAAGAACAACACTCAAGCACCGGTCCACCCACATATCAAATTATCAAAGTAGCGAAGGCGAATCAAACAAACATGATGAAAGTGACTAGATGAAATTCCCGTGTGTCCTCAAGAATGTTTTACTTGCTATAAGAGCAAGTTTCGGCCCGTCCATTGCTACAAAAAGGATTGGGCTACCTTGCGGCACCTTTGTTACCGTTACTATTATTTGCTCGTTACAAATTACCTTGCTTCAAACTATCTGTTACCAACAATTTCAGTGCTTGCAGTAAATACCTTGCTGAAAACCGCTTGTCATTTCCTTCTGCTCCTCGTTGGGTTCGACATTCTTACTTAGTGAAAGGACTACGATTGATCCCCTATACTTGTGGGTCATCAGGAAGACAAAGAGAAGTGAGAAAAAAGAGACCGCAGGGAGAGTTTAAGTGTCGCACTGACCTTTACTGAGCATCTGTTGGTGCGGATCTCAGTAAAGGTATAAAACCCTAGATCTAGGTTCCACCCTTTACTGAGAGCTATGCTCAGAATAGGCACCAATGCCGAGAGCAACTCTTGGAAAAGACAAGCCCCCCTCCGCAAATGGCCTACGGAAAATATGGGGGCCTATCATGTGTCATGCGATGGCCTCCTTTGAGGGCACGAGAAGTTTCGAAGCCAACAGAGCAACATGACCAACACTTACTTCACAAACCGGACATGTTCCCTCTCGGAACCCATATACTAGCTCGGAGATGGTGCGGTTTACAAGCGGCCTGAGTGGAGGCTTATTTGAAACACACCCAGACTTTTACCACACCCTGCATGGGTTGTGTCATGACACCGTGCCAGCTCCCGAGGAATTCCACCATCGTATGATTTTCTAGGGATTATAACGATTGCATCAGGCATGCCACAGAGGTAATTTCACACCCCGGTTGCAGGGCCTGCCCCTCCCTCACCAGGACGTGACCTACGGATGTTGCAAAGACATCACGTAGGATTTCCCATGCCGCTTCTGGGCATGATTTCATGTGCCGCCTTGCAGATCATGACGGAATTGCGCATAGTTATGATTTCATTCAAGGTAGTGATCATCTATATAGGCATCACGTCTGAGACAAGTAGACCGAAATGATTCTGTTTCTACTACTATTACTCCACTTTGAGAGCTATGCTTGCCTCTCTAGGTATTAAGTTCATGACAAACAGAGTAATGCATGAAGTATGCCATGAGGATGCTTTGGCGGGCATTCCTGGAACAACACAAGGCACCAACAACCTAAAACATGATCTGGTACTATAACCACGACGTAGAACACATTTTTTTATTACACACATTGATCTAATTATCTGTGCACTCCAAGTTTTCCTACCTATAAACACTTTAAACGTCTGATAACCCACAAGTGTAGGGGATCGCAACAGCTTTCGAGGGTAGAGTATTCAACCCAAATTTATTGATTCGACACAAGGGGAGCCAAAGAATATTCTTAAGTATTAGTAGTTGAGTTGTTGATTCAACCACACCTTGATAACTTAGTATCTGCAGCAAAGTATTTAGTAGCAAAGTAGTATGATAGTAATGGTAACAGTGGCAAAAGTAAAGATAATAGTTTTGTAGGAATTGTAACAGTAGCAAGGGAAAAGTAAATAAGCGAAGCACAATATGTGAAAAGCTCGTAGGCATTGGATCAGTGATGGATAATTATGTAGGATGCAATTCCTCATGTAATAGCTATAACATAGGGTGACACAGAACTAGCTCCAATTCATCAATGTAATGTAGGCATGTATTCCGAATATATTCATACGTGCTTATGGAAAAGAACTTGCATGACATCTTTTGTCCTACTTTCCCGTGGCAGCGGGGTCCTAGTGGAAACTAAGGGATATTAAGGCCTCCTTTTAATAGAGAACTGGAACAAAGCATTAGCACATAGTGAATACATGAACTCCTCAAACTATGGTCATCACCGAGAAGTATCCCGATTATTGTCACTTCGGGGTTGTCGGATCATAACACATAATAGGTGACTATAGACTTGCAAGATAGGATCAAGAACACACATATATTCATGAAAACATAATAGGTTCAGATCTGAAATCATGGCACTCGGGTCCTAGTGACAAGCATTAAGCATAGCAAAGTCATAGCAACATCAATCTCAGAACATAGTGGATACTAGGGATCAAACCCTAACAAAACTAACTTGATTACATGGTAAATCTCATTCAACCCATCACCGTCCAGCAAGCCTACGATGGAATTACTCACGCACGGCGGTGAGCATCATGAAATTGGTGATGGAGGATGGTTGATGATGACGACGACGACGAATCCCCCTCTCCGGAGCCCCGAACGGACTCCAGACCAGCCCTCCCGAGAGAGATTAGGGCTTGGCGGTGGATCCGTATTGTAAAACGTGATGAAACTTTCTCTATGATTTTTCTCTCTGAGAAACGGAATATATGGAGTTGGAGTTGAGGTCGGTGGAGCATCAGGGGGCCCATGAGACAGGGGGGCGCGCCCAGGGGGGAGGGCGCGCCCCTGATACGTCTCCAACGTATCTATAATTTTTGATTGTTCCAGGCTATTATATTACCCCTTTTGGATGTTTACGGGCTTTATTTTACACATTTATATCATTTTTGGGACTAACCTACTAACCGGAGGCCCAGCCCGTATTGCTTTTTTTGCCTATTTCAGTATTTTGAAGAAAAGGAATATCAAACGGAGTCCAAACGGAATGAAACCTTCGGGAGCGTGATTTTTGGAACGAACGTGATCCGGAGAGCTTGCAGTGCAATTCAAGAAGCTCCCGAGGACCCCACGAGATAGGGGGCCGCGCCCCCCTGTAGGGCGCGCCCCCCTGTCTCGTGGGCCCCTCGGGCGTCCACCGAAGTACTTCTTCCTCCTATATATACCTACATACCCCGAAAACATCCAGGAGCACCACAAAACACAATTTCCACCGCCGTAACCTCCTGTATCCGCGAGATCCCATCTTGGAGCCTTCGCCGGCACTCTGCCGGAGGGGGAATCGACCACGGAGGGCCTCTACGTCAACACCCTTGCCCCTCCGATGAGTTGTGAGTAGTTTACCACAGACCTACGGGTCCATAGTTATTAGCTGGATGGCTTCTTCTCTCTTTTTGGATCTCAATACAATGTTCTCCCCCTCTCTTGTGGAGATCTATTCGATGTAATCTCTTTTTGCGGTGTGTTTGTTGAGATCCGATGAATTGTGGGTTTATGATGAAGTTTATCTATGAATAATATTTGAATCTTCTCTGAATTCTTTTATGTATGATTGAGTTATCTTGGCAAGTCTCTTCGAATTATCAGTTTGGTTTGGCCTACTAGATTGGTCTTTCTTGCCATCGGAGAAGTGTTTAGCTTTGGGTTCCATCTTGCGGTGTTCTTACCCAGTGACAGAAAGGGTTGCAAGACACGTATTGTATTGTTGCCATCAAGGATAACAAGATGGGGTTTATATCATATTGCATGAGTTTATCCCTCTACATCATGTCATCTTGCTTAATGCATTACTCTGTTCTTATGAACTTAATACTCTAGATGCAGGCAGGAGTCGGTCGATGTGTGGAGTAATAGTAGTAGATGCAGGCAGGAGTTGGTCTACTTGTTATGGACGTGATGCATATATACATGATCATGCCTAGATAATCTCATAACTATGCGCTTTTCTATCAATTGCTCGACAGTAATTTGTTCACCCACCGTAATATTTATGCTATCTCGAGAGAAGCCTCTAGTGAAACCTATGGCCCCCGGGTCTATCTCTTATCATATTTGCTTTCAATCTACTTTTATTTACATCTTTACTTTTTGCATCTATATTATAAAATACCAAAAATATCATACTATCTCTATTAGATCTCACTTTTTCAAGTGGCCGTGAAGGGATTGACAACCCCTTTATTGCGTTGGTTGCGAGTTCTCAGTTTGTTTGTGTAGGTGCGTGGGACTTTTGAGGAGCCTCCTACTAGATTGATACCTTGGTTCTCAAAACTGAGGGAAATACTTACGCTACACTTGTTGCATCACCCCCTCCTCTTTGGGGAAAACCAACGCTAGCTCAAGACGTAGCAAGAAGGATTTCTGGCGCCGTTGCCGGGGAGGTCTTCGCTCAAGTCAAGACATACCAAGTACCCATCACAAACCCATCTCCCTCGCATTTACATTATTTGCCTCTCGTTTTCCTCTCCCCCACTTCACCCTTGCCATTTTATTCGCCCTCTCTTTCCCAATCTCCTCTCTCTTTTTCGCTTGCCCTCTTTTGTGTGCTTGTTTGCTTGTTTGACCTTATGGCCGCGCCTAAGGGTCCTGACCACCTTCTCAGAAGGATGGATGAGATTGAATCAAATATTAGAAGCTATATGAGTTTGCAATTTGATCATAATAATTTCTTTAGAAAAGAGCTTAAGGAACAAAAAAAGTTTTTTGGTGTTTATGAACAAAGAGCTTGTTGATATGAATCAAGACTTCTATGGTGTTAATGCTCAAATTACCCGCCTTGAAAATGCTATAGCCAAAATTCCCGACAAGCAAGCCACCTTAGTCAATAAGATGGCCGCTAAACCAGAAAAATTACGTGAAAATAATGATGAAGATCTTAAAGTTATTGATGCGTCTCCTATTAGATCTATGTTTTGCAATATGAATTTTGATGATTATGGGACTGATGATGAATCAACTTTGCCTAGAAGGCGTCCCAAGAATTCGAAGTCTTTAGATCTTAATGCTAAATTTGGTAAAAGTGAGATTGGAGAATCCTCAACTTCTAATAACATTGAACCTACCATCTTGGATTTCAAGGAATTTGACTATGATAATTTTGCTCTTTAAAAGGTTGTATTTCCTTGTTGCAATCCGTTGTTAATTCTCCTCATGCTTATAGTCAAAATAAAGCTTTTACCAAACATATTGCTGATGCCTTGATGCAATCTTATGATGAAAAACTTAATTTGGAAGTTTCTATACCTAGAAAACTTAATGATGAGTGGGAACCTACTATAAAGATTAGAATTAAAGATTATGAGTGTTTTTCTTTGTATGATTTGGGTGCTAGTGTTTCCACGATTTCGAAAACTTTATGTGATATTCTAGGTTTCCATGATCTTGAAGATTGCTCTTTAAATTTGCACCTTGCGGATTCCACCATTAAAAAGCCTATGGAAGGATCAATGATGTTCTTATTGTTGCAAATAGAAATTTGGTGCCTGTAGATTTTATCGTTCTTGATATAGATTGCAATCTTTCTTGCCCTATTATTCTTGGTAGACCTTTCCTTAGAACGATTGGTGCGATTATTGATATGAAGGAAGGGAACATTAGATTCCAATTTCCCTTAAAGAAAGGCATGGAGCACTTTTCAAGAAAGAAAGTCAAATTACCTTATGAATCTATCATGCGTGCTACTTATGAATCAAGTGCCAAAGATGGCACTACTTGAATCTATCTTTGCTTTTATGCCTAGCTAGGGGCGTTAAACGATAGCGCTAGTTGGGAGGCAACCCAATTTTCTTTATGTTTTTTGTTTTTGCTCCTGTTTAGGAATAAATTTTGCATCTACTCTCTGTTTAGATGTGTTTTTATATTTTAGTTAGTGTTTGTGCCAAGTAGAACCTATAGGATAACCTATGATGATAGTTGATTTGATTCTGCTGAAAAACAGAAACTTTGCACTCACGAGAAAAAATTCAATAAATCACAGAAATGTGCTTTTGCATTGATTCTTTTTGATGCTGATCAATAAACAAAGTTTCCAGTACTTCCTATTTTGGTAGGAGTTTTAGAGTTCCATAAGTTTGCTTTAGTTACAGATTGCTTCAGACTGTTCTGTTTTTGACAGATTCTGTTTTTCGTGTGTTGTTTGCTTATTTCAACGCATCTATGGCTAGTAAATTAGTTTATAAACCATAAGGAAGTTGGAATAAAGTAGGTTAAACACCAAAATAAATAAAGAATGAGTTCATGGCAGTATCTTATGTGGTGGTTTTGTTTTCTTTCACTAACGGAGCTTATAAGATTTCCTGTTGAGTTTTGTGTTGTGAAGTTTTCAAGTTTTGGGTAAAGCATTTATGGACTATGGAATAAGGAGCGGCAAGAGACTAAGATTGGGGATTCCCATGGCACCCCAAGATATTCAAGGATAGCCAAAAGCCTAAGCTTGGGGATGCCCCGGGAAGGCACCCCCTCTTTCGTCTACGCTCATTGGTAACTTTACTTAGAGCTATATTTTTATTCGCCACATGATATGTGTTTTGCTTGGAGCGTCGTGTATTATATTAGTCTTTGATTTTTAGTTTACCACAATCATCCTTGCTGTACACACCTTTTGGGAGAAGCCTATTTGATTAGAATTTGCTAGAATACTCTATGTGCTTCACTTATATCTTTTGAGCTTGATAGTTTATGCTTTAGTGCTTCACTTATATCTTTTAGAGAAAGGCGGTGGAATAATTTTGAAGAAATTGCTAGTCTCTCATGCTTCACTTATATTATTTTGAGAGTATTTTAGAACAGCATGGTATTTGCTATGGTTACAAAGTTGGTCTTAGAATGATGAGCATCCAAGTTGGGTATAATAAAAACTATCATAGAAAAAGAATCGGATGCTATGATCAACTTGATGCTTGATAATTGTTTTGAGATATAAAGGTAGTAATGTTAGGGTCATGCTAGTGGGCAATTATGAAATTGAGAAATACTTTTGTTGAAGTTGGCAAGTCCCGTAGCATGCACGTATGGTAAAAGTTGTGTGACAAATTTGTTGCATGAGGTGCTCTTTTGATTGTCTTCCTTATGAGTGGCAGTCGGGGCTGAGCGATGGTCTTTTCCTACCAATCTATCCCTCATGGGGCATGCGTAGTAGTACTTTGCTTCGAGGGCGAAGTAGACTTTTGCAATAAGTATATGAGTTCTTTTTTGACTAATGTGAGTCCATGGACATATGCACACTCATTCTTTTACTTTGCTAGCCTTTATTATTACCGCGCAACTTTCGCCGGTATCATAAACCCTTTATTTACCTTCCTCAAAACAGCCACCATACCTACCTATTATGGCATTTCCATAGCCATTCCGAGATATATTGCCGTGCAACTTTCCACCGTTCCGTTTATTATGACACGTTCCATCATTGTCATATTGCTCTTTGCATGATCATGTAGTTGACATCGTATTTGTGGCAAGGCCACCTTCATAATTTTCATACATGTCGCTCTTGATTCATTTCATATCCCGGTACACTGCCGGAGGCATTCATATAGAGTCATATCTTGTTCTAGCTTTGAGTTGTAATTCTTGAGTTGTAAATCCATAAAAGTGTGACGATATTCATTATTAGGGCATTGTCCTAGTGAGGAAAGGATGATGAAGGATATGATTACCCCACAAGTCGGGATGAGACTTCGGACGTTACAAAAAGATAGAAAAAATGAGAAAAGAAAAAATTGAGAAAGGCCAAAAAGAAAAAAAAGAGGCCAAAAAAAGAAAAAAAAAGAAAAAGAAAAAGAAAAGAAAGAGAAAGAGAAAAAAAATAAAAAGAGAGAAAAAGAGAGAAGGGACAAATGCTACTATCTTTTTTTCCACACTTGTGCTTCAAAGTAGCACCATGATCTTCATGATAGAGAGTCTCCTATGTTGTCATTTTCATATACTAAGTGGGAATTTTTCATTATAGAACTTGGCTTGTATATTCCAATGATGGGCTTCCTCAAAATGCCCTAGGTCTTCATGAGCAAGCAAGTTGGATGCACACCCACTTAGTTTTTTTCGTTGAGCTTTCATATATTTATAGCTCTAGTGCATCCGTTGCATGGCAATCCCTACTCACTCACATTGATATCTATTAATGGGCATCTCCATATAGCCCGTTAGTATGCCTAGTTGATGTGAGACTATCTTCTCCCTCTTTTTGTCCTCACAACCACCACCATATACCACCATAGTGTTATGTCCATGGCTTACGCTCATGTATTGCGTAAGAGTTGAAAAAGCTGAAGCGCGTTAAAAAGTATGAAACAATTGCTCGACTCGTCATCGGGGTTGTGCATGATGGGAGTATTTTGTGTAATGAAAATGAAGCATGGCCTAACTATATGATTTTGTAGGGATAAGCTTTCTTTGGCTATGCTATTTTGATAGGACATGATTATTTGTTAGTATGGTTTGAAGCATTATTATTTTTATTTTTTATCAGCTTTTATTTTGAATCATTTGGATCTGAACATTCATGCCACAATAAAGAGAATTACATTATGAATTATGCTAGGTAGCACTCCACATCAAAAATTTCTTTTTTATCATTTACCTACTCGAGGACGAGCAGGAATTAAGCTTGGGGGTGCTTGATACGTCTCCAACGTATCTATAATTTTTGATTGTTCCATGCTAATATATTACCCCTTTTGGATGTTTATGGGCTTTATTTTACACATTTATATCATTTTTGGGACTAACCTACTAACCGGAGGCCCAACCCGTATTGCTTTTTTTTTTTGCCTATTTCAGTATTTCGAAGAAAAGGAATATCAAACGGAGTCCAAACAGAATGAAATCTCCGGGAGCGTGATTTTTGGAACGAACGTGATCCGGAGAGCTTGGAGTGCAAGTCAAGAAGCTCCCGAGGACCCCACGAGATAGGGGGCCGCGCCCCCCTGTAGGGCGCACCTCCTGTCTCGTGGGCCCCTCGGGCGTCCACCGACATACTTCTTCCTCCTATATATACCTACGGACCCCGAAAACATCTAGGAGCACCACGAAACACAATTTCCACCGCCGTAACCTCCTGTATCCGCGAGATCCCATCTTGGAGCCTTCGCCGGCACTCTGCTGGAGGGGGAATCGACCACAGAGGGCCTCTACGTCAACACCCTTGCCCCTCCAATGAGTTGTGAGTAGTTTACCACAGACCTACAGGTCCATAGTTATTAGCTAGATGGCTTCTTCTCTCTTTTTGGATCTCAATACAATGTTCTCCCCCTCTCTTATGGAGATCTATTCGATGTAATCTCTTTTTGCGGTGTGTTTGTCGAGATCCGATGAATTGTGGGTTTATGATGAAGTTTATCTATGAATAATATTTGAATCTTCTCTGAATTCTTTTATGTATGATTGAGTTATCTTGGCAAGTCTCTTCGAATTATCAGTTTGGTTTGGCCTACTAGATTGGTCTTTCTTGTCATGGGAGAAGTGTTTAGCTTTGGGTTCAATCTTGCGGTGTTCTTACCCAGTGACAGAAAGGGTTGCAAGACATGTATTGTATTGTTGCCATCGAGGATAACAAGATGGGGTTTATATCATATTGCATGAGTTTATCCCTCTACATCATGTCATCTTTCTTAATGCGTTACTCTGTTCTTACGAACTTAATACTCTAGATGCAGGCAGGAGTTGGTCGATGTGTGGAGTAATAGTAGTAGATGCAGGCAGGAGTTGGTCTACTTGTTATGGACGTGATGCATATATACATGATCATGCCTAGATAATCTCATAACTATCACTACGGGAAACAGGAGATTTGCCGTCAGTACTTCCTTGGCCGTCAGCATTTCGTCGGGACAGACGGCAAAGAAAGGGTTTGCCGTCATCAGTAGATGGCAAAGAAAAAGTAATGGCAAAATAGACTTTGCCGTCTGTCTTTTATATTACAGACGGCAAAGAGTAGACTTTGCCGTCTATAAAAATAAATACAGACGGCAAAGAGCTTTGCTGTATGCCTTTTTTATTTTCGATGGCAAAGAGTTGACTTTGCCGTGTGTAATATAAAACGCAGATAGCAAAGAACTTTGCCATCTGTGATTTTATTAACATACGGAAAAGTGCTTACTTTGCCGTCTGTAAATAGAACCACAGACGGCAAAGAGAAAACACAAGTCCACGGATCGATCACGCGGATCGCTGACATGGCTAAATCTCCTCTGCACATCCCCATGAGGCAAACCCCACAAGCCCCACGTCCCACGCCCTCTCTCCACCTTATCCACTTGACACCCCCACGCCCCCACCACTCATCCCTCTCGTACGTCTCTCTCTCTCTCTCTCTCTCTCTCTCTCTCTCAATCTGGAGGACACCAGCACCCGCGGCCACCTCTCCTCCC
>NC_041393.1:696454825-696486000 GCF_002162155.2 Triticum dicoccoides
TCGGCCCCGGCCCCGTCCCCCGTCGCCCCCGCCTACCCCCGGCCGCGCGGGCAGCGGGCATGGTGGACACGCGGGCGACGAGCATGGAAGACCCGCGGGTGGCGCAGGCGCGCGGCGGCCTCGTCCCTCGGGCGCGCGGCGGCCTCGTCCCTCGGGCACGCGGTGGCCTCGTCCCTCGAGCGTGGCGCACATTGGCCGCCCGACATTGCACTGGCGCACGTCAGTGCCCCCCCTCTCTCTCTCTAGGAACCAGCGAGCTCGAGCACGGCTGGGCGGTGGTGCGGGTTAACAGGGTTGGCCAAGCGGCGCGGGCGAGCGTCGTTGTCCGGTGGCGCGACGAGTAGGGTCGGGCGAGCGGCGCGGTGAGCAAGGCGAGGCGGCCGCAGTGGTGTCCCTGTGGTATTGTCCCTGGCGAGAAGGACGGCCGGCGGTGAAGAACCTGTTGCTGTGATGGAGGACTTGATTGCTTTTCATTTTTAGTTTCTAGGGGTCCTTGTGTAAATTTTGAGGACACTTCTGTAACTTCTTCTCTGTAACCACCGACGATGAATGCAACACAGCAAGGCCGTGTCGAATCCTAAATCTCCTTGAGCCAAACCTTTTTTGGTTTGTTTTTCATGTGTCCAGCGAGATGCTCTGCTCATACGTCACTTTTTTTTAAAAATGAAAAATAATCTTTGCCATCTGTACTTTAGTGTGGATGACGGCAAAGCACACATTTTGACTGACGGCAAAGAACACGTTTTTTGCCGTCTGTTATTTTTGCGGCAGATGGCAAAACTATATTGACTGACGGCAAAATCTTTGCCGTCATCTCGACAAAAGGCTGACGGCAAAGTATTCTTTGCCGACTAATCTTTGTCGTCTGAGTTTGCTGTCTACTTCCTGACGGCAAAATCTTTGTCGTCTGGATTTGGGTCTTTGCCGTCTGTAATCCACATACAGCAAATTACCTGTTTCCTGTAGTGTATGCGCTTTTCTACCAATTGCTCGACAGTAATTTGTTCATCCACCGTAATATTTATGCTATCTCGAGAGAAGCCTCTAGTGAAACCTATGGCCCCCGGGTCTATCTCTTATCATATTTGCTTTCAATCTACTTTTATTTACATCTTTAATTTTTGCATCTATATTATAAAATACCAAAAATATCATACTATCTCTATTAGATCTCACTTTCACAAGTGGCCGTGAAGGGATTGACAACCCTTTTATTGCGTTGGTTGCGAGTTCTCAGTTTGTTTGTGTAGGTGCGTGGGACTTTTGAGGAGCCTCCTACTGGATTGATACCTTGGTTCTCAAAACTGAGGGAAATACTTACGCTACACTTGCTACATCACCCTCTCCTCTTCGGGGAAAACCAACGCTAGCACAAGATGTAGCAGCCCCCCACCCTCGTGGACAGGGTGTGGGACCCCTGGCCTTGATTCTTTCGCCAGTATTTTTTATATTTTCCAAAACTTATCTCCGTGGATTTTCAAGTCATTCTGAGAACTTTTGTTTTCTGCACAATAAACAACATCATGGCAGTTCTGCTGAAAACAACGTCAGTCCGGGTTAGTTTCATTCAAATCATGCAAGTTAGAGTCCAAAACAAGGGCAAAAGTGTTTGGAAAAGTAGTTACGTTGGAGACGTATCAACTCCCCCAAGCTTAAACCTTTGCTTGTTCTCAAGCAATTCAGTTGATAAACTGAAAGTGATAAAGAAAAACTTTTACAAACTCTGTTTGCTCTTATTCTTGTAAATATGTAAAGCCAGCATTCAAGTTTTCAGCAAGTATTATGAACTAACCATACTCACAATAACACTTAGGTCTCACAATTACTCATATCAATGGCATAATCAGCTAGCGAGCAATAATAATAAAACTCGGATGACAACACTTTCTCAAAACAAGCATAATATGATATAACAAAATGGTATCTCGCTAGCCCTTTCTGAGACCGCAAAACATAAATGCAGAGCACCTTTAAAGATCAAGGACTGACTAAACATTATAATTCATGGTAAAAGAGATCCAGCCAAGTCATACCCAATATAAACTAATAGTAATGAATGCAAATGACAGTGTGCTCTCCAGCGGGTGCTTTTTAATAAGAGGGATGATGACTCAACATAAAAGTAAATAGATAGGCCCTTCGCAGAGGGAAGCAGGGATTTGTAGAGGTGCTAGAGCTTGGTTTTAAAATAGAGATGAATAACATTTTAAGCGGCATACTTTCACTGTCAACGCAACAACTATGGGATGGCGATATCTTCCCTACTACATGCATTATAGACAGTTCCCAAACAGAATGGTAAAAGTTTATACTCCCCCACCACCAACAAGCATCAATCCATGGCTTGCTTGAAACAACGAGTGCCTCCAACTAACAACAGTCCTGGGGGAGTTTTGTTTAATTATTTTGATTTTCTTTGATCTTTTCGGATCATGGGACTGGGCATCCCGGTTACCAGCCCTTTCTCGTGAGTGAGGAGCGGAGTCCACTCTTCTTGAGAATAACCCACCTAGCATGGAAGATACAGGCAGCCCTAGTTGAAACATGAGCTGCTCTAGCATACAAAACAGAATTTCATTTGAAGGTTTGGAGTTGGCACATACAAATTTACTTGGAACGGCAGGTAGACACCACATATAGGAAGGTATGGTGGACTCATATGGAACAACTTTGGGGTTTAAGGAGTTTGGATGCACAAGCAGTATTCCCGCTTAGTACATGTGAAGGCTAGCAAAAGACTGGGAAGCGACCAACTGAGAGAGCGACAACAGTCATGAACATGCACTAAAATTAATTTACACCAAGTACAAGCATGAGTAGGATATAATCTACCATGAACATAAATATCGTGAAGGCTATGTTGATTTGTTTCAACTACATGCGTGAACATGTGCCAAGTCGAGTCACTCAATTCATTCAAAGGAGGATACCATCTCATCATACCACATCACAATCATTTTAATAGCATGTTGGCACGCAAGTTAAACCATTATAACTCATAGCTAATCAAGCATGGCACAAGCAACTATAATCTCTAAAGGTCATTGCAAATATATTTACTTCATAATAAGCTGAATCAGGAACGATGAACTCATCATATTTACAAAAACAAAAGAGATCGAGTTCATACCAGCTTTTCTCATCTCGATCAGTCCATCGTATATCGTCATTATTGCCTTTCACTTGCACGACCGAATGATGTGTATAATAATAATGGTGCACGTGCATTAGACTAAGCTGGAATCTGCAAGCATTCAATTCAAGAGATAAGACAAAGTAATATGGGCTCTAAGTTAAATAAACAATCATGCATAAGAGAGCCACTAAACATTTTCAATACGGTCTTCTACTCTCGACCACCAAAAGAAAGAAAATAAAATAAAACTATTTACACGGGAAAGCTCCCAACAAGTAAAAGAAGAACGAGAAATCTTTTTGGGTTTTCATTTTAAGTTCTACTACAAGCATGGAAATTAAACTAACTAATTTTTTTTGTTTTTTCTTAAGGTTTATCAAACACACAAGAAGAAAACTAGAAAAAGAAAATTAAACTAGCATGGATAATACAATGAAAGAGTATGAGCATCGGCAACTAGAATAGTGTGTGAACATGAATGTAAAGTCATTGAGAAATACGTACTCCCCCAAGCTTAGGCTTTTGGCCTAAGTTGGTCTACTGCCAAGGATAGCCTGGCTGATATCCATAGTTATAACTGGGGTCGTAGTGAGATGCAGCAGCAAATGCCTCCTGAGCTGTGGCATGTTGGCGGGCCGCCTCCACTCCCCCCTCGTGTTCAGCTGCCTCCCCCCTGGTAACAACATATCTCCGTTTTGCCTGGTAATCAAAAAGGAAAGGAGCAGGGAGAGTAACATGGACAGAGCTACGTCTGTCAAAGATTAGTCGATACTGGAGGAATTGTTCGTTCCTCAAAAGAAAACAATGGTTGACCATCGCGTCATAATCTAAATAAGCAGGAGGCAACACCATATCCCCTTCTCGTGGGGCTATACCAACATAATTAGCTACACGGGTCGCATAAATCCCTCCAAATAAATCTCCAGACATACCATTATTGTGCAACCTACGTGCAACTATTGCCCCCAAGTTGTAATCTTTATTACCTAACGCAGCACTCTTGAGGACACAAAGATCAGGGACACACATATGACATGCTTCATCTTTACCATTAATGCATCTACCAATGAAGAGAGCAAAATAAAGTATAGCAGAAAAATGAATGCTCCATATGGTAGCTTGTGCTATATCCCTATATTCTCCCACAGTAATACTAGCAAGAAAGTCTTTATATTCAGATTTGTGGGGGTCATTAACATTGCCCCACTGCGGGAGTTTGCAAGCAGTTGTAAAATCTTCTAAGTCCATGGTATAAGATTTATCATAAATATCAAACAGGACACTCTGAGAATTATGTGAACATTTATATTTAAACCTTCTCACAAATGAACCATTCAATTGATAGTACCGAGGACACTTATCTTGTAAGGAGTCCTCAAGATCGGCATTACACACATATACGTCAAATTCATCGTTAATGCCTGCATTGACCATAAAATCTTCTGATGGCCACTCACAAGCTCGCACTTCTGCGTCCCTCGGTGGTTCATCGTCTTGCTCACGCATAGCACGCCTGGGTCCTTTCTTTATTGAGGAACCACCTTGGTACATTCTCCTAGACATACTTCTTTTTCTGAAAAATTTCTGAAATTTTAGTAACTTCAAAATAAAAGTGAATAAAACCAAACAAGATTGGTTGTAACTACTCCTACAAGTGCCTAGAGCCTATATCATGCATTAGAATTACTTGGGACCTCATAAATTTAACATGCAAGCTCAAGAACAGGGTCACCTATGCAGCAAAAATTTGCAATGAATAAAGCACTAGAACAAAAACTAATTGGAACAATGGAGGAGTCACATACCAAGCAACAATCTCCCAAAGCAGTTTTGTGAATGAAGCTTTGAGCAAAGAGATCGAAAATCGCAGCAAAATGAGCTAGAACTACTACTTGAGCTGGATGGGGATTTTTTTGGGAAGAAGATGGAGTGTGTGGGTGCAAGAATAAGTGGAGGGGGGCCACCGTGGGCCCACGAGATAGGGGGACGCGCCCAGGGGGTGTGGGCGCGCCCTCCACCCTCGTGGCCAGGTGCTTGCCCCTCCTGCAGTATTTTCAGCGCCTAAAATCCTCAAATATTCCATAAAAATTCATACTAAATTTGCAGGGCATTTGGAGCACTTTTATTTTCGGGATATTTTTTATTGCACGAATAATTCAGAAAACAGACAGATAATACTATTTTTGCTTTATTTATTCTAAATAACAGAAAGTAAAAAGAGGGTACAGAAGGTTGTGCCTTCTAGTTTCATCCATCTCACGATCATCAAAATGAATCTAGTAACAAGGTTGATCAAGTCTTGTTAACAAGCTCATTCCGAATAACACGGAACCGGAGAAATTTCGAATAACACTAAGTTACCTCAACGGGGATATGAACATCCCCAATAATAAGAATATCATACTTTTTCTTGACAGTAGGAAGAGAAAATTCAAAACCTCCAATAATGATAGTTGGAACTTTTCCAATAGAATTGATGCTGTGAACTTGAGGTTGTTTCCTCGGAAAGTGTACCGTATGCTCATTACCATTAACATGAAAAGTGACATTGCTTTTGTTGCAATCAATAACAACCCCTGCAGTATTCAAAAAGGGTCTACCAAGGATAATCGACATACTATCGTCCTCGGGAATATCAAGAATAACAAAGTCCGTTAAGATAGTGACATTTGCAACCACAACAGGCACATCCTCACAAATACCGACATGTATAGCAGTTGATTTATCAGCCATTTGCAAAGATGTTTCAGTAGGTGTCAACTTATTCAATTCAAGTCTACGATATAAAGAGAGAGGCGTAACACTAACACTGACTCCAAGATCACATAAAGCAGTTTTAACATAGTTTCTTTTAATGGAGCATGGTATAGTTGGTACCTCGAGGTCTCCAAGTTTCTTTGGTATTCCACCCTTAAAAGTATAATTAGCAAGCATGGTGGAAATTTCAGCTTCCGGTATCTTTCTTATATTTGTAATGATATCCTTCATATGCTTAGCATACGGATTTACTTTAAGCATATCAGTCAAGCGCATACGTAAGAAGATTGGTCTAATCATTTCAGCAAAGCGCTCAAAATCCTCATCATCCTTTGTCTTGGATGGTTTAGGAGGAAAGGGCATGGGTTTCTAAACCCATGGTTCTCTTTCCCTGCTGTGCTTCCTAGCAACAAAATCTCTCTTATCATGACGTTGATTCTCTGATTGTGGGTTATCAAGATCAACAGCAGGTTCAATCTCTACTTCATTATTTTTTCTAGGTTGAGCATCAACATGAACATTATCATTAACATTGGCACTAGGTTCATGTTCATCACCTGATTGTGTTTCAGCATCAGAAATAGAAATATCATTGGGATTCTCAGGTGTGTCTACTACAGGTTCACTAGAAGCGTGCAAAGTCCTATCATTTTTCTTTTTCTTTTTAGAAGAACTAGGTGCCTCTAAATTATTTCTCTGAGAATCTTGCTCGATTCTCTTAGGGTGGCCTTCAGGATACAAAGGTTCCTGAGTCATTCTACCAGTTCTAGTAGCCACTCTAACAGTAAAGTCATGTTTATTATTTAATTCATCAAGCAAATCACTTTGAGCTTTAAGTACTTGCTCCGCTTGAGTGGTAACCATAGAAGCATATTTGCTAATGAGTTTAAGTTCATCTTTAACTCTAGCCATATAATCACTCAAGCGTCCTATTTTGAAAGCATTATTCTTTAATTCTCTACCAACATAAGCATTAAAACTTCCTTGTCTAGCCATAAAGTCATCAAATTCATCTAAGCATGGGCTATGAAATTTAGTAGAGGGAATTTCAACTTTATCATATCTATAGAGAGAATTTACCTTTACTACCTGTGTCGGGTTATCAAGACAATGTGTTTCTTCGACAGGCAGTATATTAAGACCATGTATTTCTTCAATAGGTGGTAAATTCTTAACATCTTCAGCTTTAATACCTTTTTCTTTCATTGATTTCTTTGCCTCTTGCATATCTTCAGGACTGATAAATAGAACACCTCTCTTCTTAGGAGTGGGTTTCGGAATAGGCTCAGGAGTTGGCTCAATTGGTTCAGGAATTGCCTCAGGAATTGGCTCAGGAAGAGTCCAATTATTTTCATTAGTCAACATATTATTCAACAGTAATTCAGCTTGGTCGACTGTTCTTTCCCTGAAAACACAACCAACACAACTATCGAAGTAGTCCTTGGAAGCATTGGCTAGTCCATTATAAAAGATATCAAGTATTTCATTTTTCTTAAGAGGATGATCAGGCAAAGCATTAAGTAATCGGAGAAGCCTCCCCCAAGGTTGTGGGAGACTCTCTTCTTTGATTTGCACAAAATTATATATTTCCCGCAAGGCAACTTGTTTCTTATGAGCAGGACAATATTTAGTAGAGAGGTAATAAATCATATCCTGGGGACTACACACACAACCAGGATCAAGAGAATTAAACCAAGTCTTAGCATCACCCTTTAATGAGAACGAAAATATCTTAAGGATATAATAATAGCGAGACTTCTCATCATTAGTAAACAGGGTGGCTATATCATTCAACTTGGTAAGATGTGCCACAACGGTTTCAGATTCAAGGCCATAAAAAGGATCAGATTCAACTAAAGTAATTATTTCAGGATCAACAGAGAATTCATAATCCTTATCAGTAACACAAATAGGTGAAAGAGCAAAAGCAGGGTCAGGTTTCATTCTAGCATTAAGAGATTGCCGCTTCCATTTAGCTAATAACTTTTTAAGGTCATATCTATCTTTGCAAGCAAAGATAGCTCTAGCAGCTTCCTCATTCATAACATAACCCTCAGGAACAATAGGTAATTCGTAATCAGGGGGAGAACTTTCATCATCACTATCATCAATAATAGCATCTTCAATAATTTCATTCTCTCTAACCCTAGCAAGTTGTTCATCAAGAAATTCACCTAATGGCACAGTAATATCACGCACAGAAGTAGTTTCATCATAAGTATCATGCATAGCAGAAGTGGCATCATCAATAACATTGCGACATATCAGAATTCATAGCAGTAGTAGGTTTAGGTGCCGCAAGCTTACTAATAATAGAAGGAGAATCTAGTGCAGAGCTAGATGGCAGTTCCTTACCTCCCCTCATAGTTGAGGGAAAAATCTTAGTTCTTTCGTCTTTCAAGTTCCTCATAGTGATCAACAGATATAAATCCTAGGTGACTCAAAGAATAGAGCTATGCTCCCCGGCAATGGCGCCAGAAATTAGTCTTGATAACCCACAAGTGTAGGGGATCGCAACAGCTTTCGAGGGTAGAGTATTCAACCCAAATTTATTGATTCGACACAAGGGGAGCCAAAGAATATTCTTAAGTATTAGCAGTTGAGTTGTCAATTCAACCACACCTGGATAACTTAGTATCTGCAGCAAAGTATTTAGTACCAAAGTAGTATGATAGTAATGGTAACAGTGGCAAAAGTAAAGATAATAGTTTTGTAGGAATTGTAACAGTAGCAACGGAAAAGTAAATAAGCGAAGCACAATATGTGAAAAGCTCGTAGGCATTGGATCAGTGATGGATAATTATGTCGGATGCGATTCCTCATGTAATAGCTATAACATAGGGTGACATAGAACTAGCTCCAATTCATCAATGTAATGTAGGCATGTATTCCGAATATAGTCATACGTGCTTATGGAGAAGAACTTGCATGACATCTTTTGTCCTACCCTCCCGTGGCAACGGGGTCCTAGTGGAAACTAAGGGATATTAAGGCCTCCTTTTAATAGAGAACCGGAACAAAGCATTAGCACATAGTGAATACATGAACGCCTCAAACTATGGTCATCACCGAGAAGTATCCCGATTATTGTCACTTCGGGGTTGTCGGATCATAACACATAATAGGTGACTATAGACTTGCAAGATAGGATCAAGAACACACATATATTCATGAAAACATAATAGGTTCAGATCTAAAATCATGGCACTCTGGCCCTAGTGACAAGCATTAAGCATAGCAAAGTCATAGCAACATCAATCTCAGAACATAGTGGATACTAGGGATCAAACCCTAACAAAACTAACTTGATTACATGGTAAATCTCATTCAACCCATCACCGTCCAGCAAGCCTACGATGGAATTACTCATGCACGGCGGTGAGCATCATGAAATTGGTGATGGAGGATGGTTGATGATGACAATGGCGACGAATCCCCCTCTCCGGAGCCACGAACGGACTCCAGATCAGCCCTCCCGAGAGAGATTAGGGCTTGGCGGCGGCTCCGTATCGTAAAACGCGATGAAACTTTCTCTATGATTTTTTTCTCCGCGAAACGGAATATATGGAGTTGGAGCTGAGGTCGGTGGAGCATCAGGGGGCCCACAAGACAGGGGGCGCGCCCAGGGGGGGAGGGCGCGCCCAAGGGGGGAGGGCGCGCCCCCCACCCTCGTGGACAGGGTGTGGGCTCCCTGGCCTTGATTCTTTCGCCAGTATTTTTTATATTTTCCAAAACTTATCTCCGTGGATTTTAAAGTCATTCCCATAACTTTTGTTTTCTGCACATTAAACAACATCATGGCAGTTCTACTGAAAACAACATCAGTCCGGGTTAATTTCATTCAAATCATGCAAGTTAGAGTCCAAAACAAGGACAAAAGTGTTTGGAAAAGTAGATATGTTGGAGACGTATCAACGTCCACAGGCTCCTTGTGGTCGTAAACTCCAGAAGGAAGGAGATTCAGGTTGTTGATTCACTTTTCCACTGTATGGTACACAGAGAAGTAAATAACATAGTGAGAATTTGAACATCTTTAATTACAACAACAGATTTAACATCGTACATAAGTATTAATCGTAAGCAACTTCTCATCCTATGGACTCGCAGATACGTGGGATGGAAGAACATCTAAGAGCAGTGATGCAAATCAATGGAATACAAAGCAATGCATGGGAAGACATTAACTTGACCCAATGGCCAGTAACGCTTGTTACCATGCGAAAAGTTGATGACACGAGAGTCAATAATATTAGCTTTTATTTTTGTTTTTCACTGTTAATACGTGAAATGCTACTAACATAATAAATATTGCAGTTCTTATTGTGCACTCTACATGCTGAAGAACAACAAATTCTTTACGGGAGAAGAACTAATGCTGCAATATAACCAAGTATATAGAGTAACGCATAAAATTCTTTCAAATCCAGTCAATTTTTTAAACTGATGAAATGATAGTAACATATCCTCCCATGCAGGCCTACATCGACAAATTCAAAAGATAGCTATTCACCCTACAACAAATTGAAATACAGGAAAAGGTTCAAGATGAGTTGCGGTTGAAGATGATGAAGATGCAAGCAGTTAGTACAACAGTGGTTCATTCTTACATGTGGAGTGTGGCTATAAAGCGATAGAGTAGGGTGTGGTTAGTTTTTAGTCCCGAAGAAGGTTTCATAGCCATACACTTATAGCTCTAATGCATCCGTTCCATGGCAATCCCTACTCACTCACATTGATATCTATTGATGGGCATCTCCATAGCCCGTTGATACGCCTAGTTGATGTGAGACTATCTTCTCCTTTTTGTCTTCTCCACAACCACCATTCTATTCCACCTATAGTGCTATGACCATGGCTCACACTCATGTATTGCATGAAGATTAAAAAAGTTTGAGAACATCAAAAGTATGAAACAATTACTTGGCTTGTCATCGGGGTTGTGCATGATTAAATACTTTGTGTGATGAAGATAGAGCATAACCAGACTATATGGTTTTGTAGGGATAACTTTCTTTGGCCATGTTATTTTGAGAAGGCATGATGCTTTGTTAGTATGCTTGAAGTATTATTATTTTTATGTCAATATTAAACTTTTGTCTTGAATCTTTCGGATCTGAACATTCATGCCACAATAAAGAAAATTACATTGATAAATATGCTAGGTAGCATTCCACATCAAAAATTCTGTTTTTATCATTTACCTACTCGAGGACGAGCAGGAATTAAGCTTGGGGATGCTTGATATGTCTCCAACGTATCTATAATTTTTAATTGTTCCATTCTATTATATTATCTGTTTTGGATGTTTAATGGGCTTTAATATGCTCTTTTATATTATTTTTGGGACTAACCTATTAACCGAAGGCCCACTGCCAGTTTCTATTTTTTTTGCCTATTTTAGAGTTTTGCAGAAAATGAATACCAAACAGAGTCCAAATGGAATGAAACCTTCGCGATGATCTTTCTTGGACCGAAAGCAATCCAGAAGACTTGGAGTAGAAGTCTGGAACGCCACAAGGCAGGAGGGCGCGCCCAGGGGGGTAGGCGCGCCCCCACCCTGTGGGCCCCTCGTAGCTCCACCAACGTACTTCTTTCGCCTATATATACTCTTATACCCTGGAAACATCAGCGGGAGCCACGAAACCACTTTTCCACTGCTGCAACCTTCTGTACCCGTGAGATCCCATCTTGGGGCCTTTTTTGGCGATCTGCCAGAGGGGGAATCGATCATGGAGGGCTTCTACATCAACACCATAGCCTCTCCGATGAAGCGTGAGTAGTTTACCCAGACCTTCGAGTCCATAGTTATTAGCTAGATGGCTTCTTCACTCCCTTTGATTCTCAATACAAAGTTCTCCTCGATGTTCTTGGAGATCTATTTGATGTAATGCTTTTTGCGGTGCATTTGCTGAGATCCGATGAATTGTGGATTTAAGAACAAGATTATCTATGAATATTATTTGGTCCTTCTCTGAATTCTTATATGCATGATTTGATATCTTTGCAAGTCTCTTCGAATTATCGGTTTAGTTTGGCCTACTAGATTGATCTTTCTTGCAATGGGATAAGTGCTTAGCTTTGGGTTCAATCCTGCGGTGTCCTTTCCCAGTGACAGTAGGGGCAGCAAGGCACATATTGTATTGTTGCCATCGAGGATAAAAAGATGGGGTTTATATCATATTGCTTGAGTTTATCCCTCTACATCATGTCATATTGCTTAATGCGTTACTCCGTTCTTATGAACTTAATACTCTAGATGCATGCTGGATAGCGGTCGATGTGTGGAGTAATAGTAGTAGATGCAGAATCGTTTCGCTCTACTTGACACGGACATGATGCCTATATTCATGATCATTGCCTTAGATGTCTTCATAATTATGCGCTTTTCTATCAATTGCTCGGCAGTAATGTGTTTACCCACCATAATACAGGCTATCTTGAGAGAAGCCAGTAGTGAAACCTATGGCCCCCGGGTCTCCTTCCTATTATATTACATCTCTTTTACTTACATCGCATCTCGTTTACTATTTTGCAATCTTTACTTTTCAATCTATACAACAAAAATACCAAAAATATTTACTTTACTATCTTTATTAGATGTCACTTTTGCGAGTGGCCGTGAAGGGATTGACAACCCTTTATCGCGTTGGTTGCAAGGTTCTTGATTGTTTTTGCAGGTACTAGGTGACTTGTGCGTCATCTCCTACTGGATTGATACCTTGGTTCTCAAAACTGAGGGAGATACTTAAGCTACTTTGCTGCATCACCCTTTCCTCTTCAAGGGAAAACCAATGCATGCTCAAGAGGTAGCAAGAAGGATTTCTGGCGCCGTTGCCGGGGAGATCTATGTCAAGTCAAGCCATACCAAGTACCCATCATAAACTCTTCTCCCTCGCAATACATTATTTGCCATTCGCCTCTCGTTTTCCTCTCCCCACTTCTAAAACGAATTTCGAAAACCTTTGCCTTTTCTTTGTCCCTCTTCCATTCATCTTTTCGCTTGCTTCTTGTGCGTTCGTGTGTTAGATCATTTGTTTTGCCCTCATGGCTAGTCCTCCTATCAATGTTAGTACTCCCGATAATGAAGTTCTCAATTTTAAACAAAGGAAGGGAGAAAATCTAAAAGATGCTTGGTATAGAATTTGCAATGCTCAAAATAGATCTGCTAGGAAGCAATCTACTTCCATTCTTCTTTGCAATTTTTATGTAGGCATTACTCCTTGGAATATACATGTTCTTGATACCATTACCGGAGGGAATTTTTTGGGAAGCCATACTTTTGATTCTTATAATGCCATGATAGATTTGTTAGGCCCACCACCTCTTTTGGTCAATGGAACTATTTTAACTTTGGAACATGTTATGCAAAGGCTTGATATTATTGAAAATAAAATTGCCATTGTTGAGTTAATAAAAAAGTTGGATAAAAAGATCCACAACCAAATTACCCAATATGGATCCAAGGTAGGAGTTACTCTGAAAAATCTTAGGGAAAAGGAACCCATAGTTAATGAAAAGATAGATCATGATTCTACAAGAATTGATAAACTCGAAGATATTATTACCAACTTGGGTTCCGATTTTTCTGCCATTAAAAATACCTCAAATCCTCCTCCTACCAAAGTTTCCAAGTTTATCTACGTTCCTAAGAATAAGGGTGAATCTTCTAGTAAGGAAAATGAAGACCTTAAATCAATAAGTGTTCACCCCAATTTTTTTTATATCATTAAGGAACCTTTTGCCTTAAATGAATTTCTTGATTTCTTCCCTAGGAGTTTGATCATTAACAAAACCAAAGAATCTCCTAAGGGTTATGTGTGTTCAATTGAAGAATTGCATACCGAAGATAGCAATACCTAGATCTATTTGTGTTTTCATGCCTAGCTAGGGGCGTTAAATGATAACGCTTGTTGGGAGGCAGCCCAAGTTTATTTTTGTTCTTTGCTTTTTGCTCCTGTTTAATAACAAAAAATTCATCTAGCTTCTGTTTAAATGTGGTTTTATGTTTTAGTTAGTGTTTGTGCCAAGTAGAACCTTTGGGAAGACTTGGGTGAAGTCTTTGCGATCTTCCTGTAAAAAATAGAAACTTTTGAGCTCACGAGAATAGCTGTCATTTTTTACTGGAGAGTGATTTTAGGTTGATTATTTTTGCAGATGATTAATAGAAAAATTCCTCACGTCCACCAATTTATTTCAGAATTTTTAGAGTTACAGAAGTATTCGAAAGTTACAGATTTCTGCAGACTGTTCTGTTTTTGACAGATTCTGTTTTTCGTGTGTTGTTTGCTTATTTTTGATGAATCTATGAGTAGTATCGGGGGGTATGAACCATAGAGAAATTGGAATACAGTAGGTTTAACACCAATATAAATAAAGAATGAGTTCATTACAGTACCTTAAAGTGGTGGTTTGTTTTCTTATACTAACGGAGCTCATGAGATTTTCTGTTGAAGTTTTGTGTTGTGAAGTTTTCAAGTTTTTGAGTAAAGATTTGATGGATTTTGGGATAAGGAGTGTCAAGAGCCTAAGCTTGGGGATGCCCCGGAAGGCATCCCCTCTTTCGTCTTCGTCTATCGGTAACTTTACTTGAGGCTATATTTTTATTCACCACATGATATGTGTTTTGCTTGGAGCGTTGTGTATGATTTGAGTCTTTGCTTTTTAGTTTACCACAATCATCCTTTCTGTACACATCTTTTGGGAGAGACACACATGAATAGGAATTTATTAGAATACTCTATGTGATTCACTTATATCTTTTGAGCTAGACAATATTGCTCTAGTGCTTCACTTATATCTTTTTAGAGCACGGTGGTGGTTTTATTTTATAGAAATTATTGATCTCTCATGCTTCACTTATATTATTTTGAGAGTCTTTTAGAACAGCATGGTAATTTGCTTTGGTTATAAAATTAGTCCTAATATGATGGGCATCCAAGATGGGTATAGTAAAAACTTTCATATAAAGTGCGTTGAATACCATGAGAAGTTTGATTCTTTATGGTTGTTTTGAGATATGAAGATGGTGATATTAGAGTCATGCTAGTAGAGTAGTTGTGAATTTGAGAGATACTTGTGTTAAAGTTTGTGATTCCCGTAGCATGCACGTATGGTGAACCGTTATGTGATGAAGTTGGAGCATGATTTATTTACTGATTTTCTTCCTTATGAGTGGCGGTCGGGGATGAGCGATGGTCTTTTCCTACCAATATATCCCCCTAGGAGCATGCGCGTAGTACTTCGTTTCGATAACTAATAAATTTTTGCAATAAGTATGTGAGTTCTTTATGACTAATGTTGATTCCATGGATTATATGCACTCTCACCCTTCCACCATTGCTAGCCTCTCTAGTACCGTGCAACTTTCGCCGGTACCATACACCCACCATATACCTTCCTCAAAACAGCCACCATACCTACCTATTATGGCATTTCCATAGCCATTCTGAGATATATTACCATGCAAATTTCCACCGTTCCATTTATTATGACACGCTCCATCATTGTCATATTGCTTAGCATGATCATGTAGTTGACATTGTATTTGTGGCAAAGCCACCGTTCATAAATTTTTCATACATGTCACTCTTGAATCATTGCAAATCCCGATACACCACCAGAGGCATTCACATCGAGTCATTTTTGTTCTAAGTATTGAGTTGTAGTTCTTGAGTTGTAAGTAAATAAAAGTGTGATGATCTTCATTCTTAGAGCATTGTCCCAGTGAGGAAAGGATGATGGAGACTATGATTCCCCCACAAGTCGGGATGAGACTCCGGACGAAAAATAAATAAAATAAGAAAAAGAGAAAAAAAAGAGGCCATAAAAAAGAGAAAATGCCCAAATAAAAAAATGAGAGAAAAAGAGAGAAGGGGCAATGCTACTATCCTTTTACCACACTTGTGCTTCAAAGTAGCACCATGATCTTCATGATAGAGAGTCTCCTATGTTGTACTTTCATATACTAGTGGGAATTTTTCATTATAGAACCTGGTCTGTATATTCCTATGATGGGCTTCCTCAAAAGTGCCCTAGGTCTTCGTGAGCAAGCAAGTTGGATGCACACCCACTTAGTTTTTTTGTTGAGCTTTCATACACTTATAGCTCTAGTGCATCCGTTACATGGAAATCCCTACTCACTCACATTGATATCTATTGATGGGCATCTCCTAGCCCGTTGATGTGAGACTATCTTCTCCTTTTTGTCTTCTCCACAACCACCATTCTATTCCACCTATAGTGCTATGACCATGTCTCACGCTCATGTATTGCATGAAGATTAAAAAAGTTTGAGAACATCAAAAGTATGAAACAATTGCTTGGCTTGTCATCGGGGTTGTGCATGATTAAATACTTTGTGTGATGAAGATAGAGCATAACCAGACTATATGGTTTTGTAGGGATAACTTTCTTTGGCCATGTTATTTTGAGAAGGCATGATGCTTTGTTAGTATGCTTGAAGTATTATAATTTTTATGTCAATATTAAACTTTTGTCTTGAATCTTTCGGATCTGAACATTCATGCCACAATAAAGAAAATTACATTGATAAATATGCTAGGCAGCATTCCACATCAGAAATTCTGTTTTTATCATTTACCTACTCGAGGACGAGCAGGAATTAAGCTTGGGGATGCTTGATATGTCTCCAACGTATCTATAATTTTTAATTGTTCCATTCTATTATATTATCTGTTTTGGATGTTTAATGGGCTTTAATATGCTCTTTTATATTATTTTTGGGACTAACCTATTAACCGGAGGCCCACTGCCAGTTTCTGTTTTTTTTTTGCCTATTTTAGAGTTTTGCAGAAAATGAATACCAAACAGAGTCCATGGAATGAAACCTTCGTGATGATCTTTCTTGGACCGAAAGCAATCCATAAGACTTGGAGTAGAAGTATAGAACGTCACGAGGCAGGAGGGCGCGCCCAGGGGGGTAGGCGCGCCCCCACCCTGTGGGCCCCTCGTAGCTCCACCGACGTACTTCTTTCGCCTATATATACTCTTATACCCTAGAAACATCAGGGGGAGCCACGAAACCACTTTTCCACCGCCGCAACCTTATGTACCCGTGAGATCCCATCTTGGGGCCTTTTCCGACGATCTGCCGGAGGGGGAATCAATCACAGAGGGCTTGTACATCAACACCATAGCCTCTCCGATGAAGCGTGAGTAGTTTACCACAGACCTTCGGGTCCATAGTTATTAGCTAGATGGCTTCTTCACTCTCTTTGATTCTCAATACAAAGTTCTCCTCGATGTTCTTGGAGATCTATTTGATGTAATACTTTTTGCGGTGTGTTTGCCGAGATCCGATGAATTGTGGATTTATGAACAAGATTATCTATGAATATTATTTGGTTCTTCTCCGAATTCTTATATGCATGATTTGATATCTTTGCAAGTCTCTTCGAATTATCGGTTTAGTTTGGCCTACTAGATTGATCTTTCTTGCAATGGGAGAAGTGCTTAGCTTTGGGTTCAATCTTGCGGTGTCCTTTCCTAGTGACAGTAGGGTCAGCAAGGCACGTATTGTATTGTTTCCATCGAGGATAAAAATATGGGGTTTATATCATATTGCTTGAGTTTATCCCTCTACATCATGTCATCTTGCTTAATGCGTTACTCCATTCTTATGAACTTAATACTCTAGATGCATGCTGGATAGCGGTCGATGTGTGGAGTAATAGTAGTAGATGCAGAATCGTTTCGCTCTACTTGACACGGACATGATGCCTATATTCATGATCATTGCCTTAGATGTCTTCATAATTATGCGCTTTTCTATCAATTGCTCGGCAGTAATGTGTTTACCCACCATAATACAGGCTATCTTGAGAGAAGCCAGTAGTGAAACCTATGGCCCCCGGGTCTCCTTCCTATTATATTACATCTCTTTTACTTACATCGCATCTCGTTTACTATTTTGCAATCTTTACTTTTCAATCTATACAACAAAAATACCAAAAATATTTACTTTACTATCTTTATTAGATGTCACTTTTGCGAGTGGCCGTGAAGGGATTGACAACCCTTTATCGCGTTGGTTGCAAGGTTCTTGATTGTTTTTGCAGGTACTAGGTGACTTGTGCGTCATCTCCTACTGGATTGATACCTTGGTTCTCAAAACTGAGGGAGATACTTAAGCTACTTTGCTGCATCACCCTTTCCTCTTCAAGGGAAAACCAATGCATGCTCAAGAGGTAGCAAGAAGGATTTCTGGCGCCGTTGCCGGGGAGATCTATGTCAAGTCAAGCCATACCAAGTACCCATCATAAACTCTTCTCCCTCGCAATACATTATTTGCCATTCGCCTCTCGTTTTCCTCTCCCCACTTCTAAAACGAATTTCGAAAACCTTTGCCTTTTCTTTGTACCTCTTCCATTCATCTTTTCGCTTGCTTCTTGTGCGTTCGTGTGTTAGATCATTTGTTTTGCCCTCATGGCTAGTCCTCCTATCAATGTTAGTACTCCCGATAATGAAGTTCTCAATTTTAAACAAAGGAAGGGAGAAAATCTAAAAGATGCTTGGTATAGAATTTGCAATGCTCAAAATAGATCTGCTAGGAAGCAATCTACTTCCATTCTTCTTTGCAATTTTTATGTAGGCATTACTCCTTGGAATAGACATGTTCTTGATACCATTACCGGAGGGAATTTTTTGGGAAACCATACTTTTGATTCTTATAATGCCATGATAGATTTGTTAGGCCCACCACCTCTTTTGGTCAATGGAACTATTTTAACTTTGGAACATGTGATGCAAAGGCTTGATATTATTGAAAATAAAATTGCCATTGTTGAGTTAATAAAAAAGTTGGATAAAAAGATCCACAACCAAATTACCCAATATGGATCTAAGGTAGGAGTTACTCTGAAAAATCTTAGGGAAAAGGAACCCATAGTTAATGAAAAGATAGATCATGATTCTACAAGAATTGATAAACTCGAAGATATTATTACCAACTTGGGTTCCGATTTTTCTGCCATTAAAAATACCTCAAATCCTCCTCCTACCAAAGTTTCCAAGTTTATCTACGTTCCTAATAATAAGGGTGAATCTTCTAGTAAGGAAAATGAAGACCTTAAATCAATAAGTGTTCACCCCAATTTTTTTTATATCATTAAGGAACCTTTTGCCTTAAATGAATTTCTTGATTTCTTCCCTAGGAGTTTGATCATTAACAAAACCAAAGAATCTCCTAAGGGTTATGTGTGTTCAATTGAAGAATTGCATACCGAAGATAGCAATACCTAGATCTATTTGTGTTTTCATGCCTAGCTAGGGGCGTTAAATGATAGCGCTTGTTGGGAGGCAGCCCAAGTTTATTTTTGTTCTTTGCTTTTTGCTCCTGTTTAATAACAAAAAATTCATCTAGCTTCTGTTTAAATGTGGTTTTATGTTTTAATTAGTGTTTGTGCCAAGTAGAACCTTTGGGAAGACTTGGGTGAAGTCTTTGCGATCTTCCTATAAAAAATAGAAACTTTTGAACTCACGAGAATAGCTGTCATTTTTTACTGGAGAGTGATTTTAGGTTGATTATTTCTGCAGATGATTAATAGAAAAATTCCTCACGTCCACCAATTTATTTCAGAATTTTTAGAGTTACAGAAGTATTCGAAAGTTATAGATTTCTGCAGACTGTTCTGTTTTTGACAGATTCTGTTTTTCGTGTGTTGTTTGCTTATTTTTGATGAATCTATGAGTAGTATCGGGGGGTATGAACCATAGAGAAGTTGGAAAACAGTAGGTTTAACACCAATATAAATAAAGAATGAGTTCATTACAGTACCTTAAAGTGGTGGTTTGTTTTCTTATACTAACGGAGCTCATGAGATTTTCTGTTGAAGTTTTGTGTTGTGAAGTTTTCAAGTTTTTGAGTAAAGATTTGATGGATTTTGGGATAAGCAGTGTCAAGAGCCTAAGCTTGGGGATGCCCCGGAAGGCATCCCCTCTTTCGTCTTCGTCTATCGGTAACTCTACTTGAGGCTATATTTTTATTCACCACATGATATGTGTTTTGCTTGGAGCGTTGTGTATGATTTGAGTCTTTGATTTTTAGTTTACCACAATCATCCTTGCTGTACACATCTTTTGGGAGAGACACACATGAATAGGAATTTATTAGAATACTCTATGTGATTCACTTATATCTTTTGAGCTAGACAATATTGCTCTAGTGCTTCACTTATATCTTTTTAGAGCACGGTGGTGGTTTTATTTTATAGAAATTATTGATCTCTCATGCTTCACTTATATTATTTTGAGAGTCTTTTAGAACAGCATGGTAATTTGCTTTGGTTATAAAATTAATCCTATTATGATGGGCATCCAAGATGGGTATAGTAAAAACTTTCATATTAAGTGCGTTGAATACCATGAGAAGTTTGATTCTTTATGGTTATTTTGAGATATGAAGATGGTGATATTAGAGTCATGCTAGTAGAGTAGTTGTGAATTTGAGAGATACTTGTGTTAAAGTTTGTGATTCCCGTAGCATGCACGTATGGTGAACCGTTATGTGATGAAGTTGGAGCATGATTTATTTACTGATTTTCTTCCTTATGAGTGGCGGTCGGGGATGAGCGATGGTCTTTTCCTACCAATATATCCCCCTAGGAGCATGCGCGTAGTACTTCGTTTCGATAACTAATAAATTTTTGCAATAAGTATGTGAGTTCTTTATGACTAATGTTGATTCCATGGATTATATGCACTCTCACCCTTCCACCATTGCTAGCCTCTCTAGTACCGTGCAACTTTCGCCGGTACCATACACCCACCATATACCTTCCTCAAAACAGCCACCATACCTACCTATTATGGCATTTCCATAGCCATTCTGAGATATATTACCATGCAAATTTCCACCATTCCATTTATTATGACACGCTCCATCATTGTCATATTGCTTAGCATGATCATGTAGTTGACATTGTATTTGTGGCAAAGCCACCGTTCATAAATTTTTCATACATGTCACTCTTGAATCATTGCAAATCCCGATACACCACCAGAGGCATTCACATCGAGTCATTTTTGTTCTAAGTATTGAGTTGTAGTTCTTGAGTTGTAAGTAAATAAAAGTGTGATGATCTTCATTCTTAGAGCATTGTCCCAGTGAGGAAAGGATGATGGAGACTATGATTCCCCCACAAGTCGGGATGAGACTCCGGACGAAAAATAAATAAAATAAGAAAAAGAGAAAAAAAAGAGGCCATAAAAAAGAGAAAATGCCCAAATAAAAAAATGAGAGAAAAAGAGAGAAGGGGCAATGCTACTATCCTTTTACCACACTTGTGCTTCAAAGTAGCACCATGATCTTCATGATAGAGAGTCTCCTATGTTGTACTTTCATATACTAGTGGGAATTTTTCATTATAGAACTTGGTCTGTATATTCCTATGATGGGCTTCCTCAAAAGTGCCCTAGGTCTTCGTGAGCAAGCAAGTTGGATGCACACCCACTTAGTTTTTTTGTTGAGCTTTCATACACTTATAGCTCTAGTGCATCCGTTACATGGAAATCCCTACTCACTCACATTGATATCTATTGATGGGCATCTCCTAGCCCGTTGATGTGAGACTATCTTCTCCTTTTTGTCTTCTCCACAACCACCATTCTATTCCACCTATAGTGCTATGACCATGTCTCACGCTCATGTATTGCATGAAGATTAAAAAAGTTTGAGAACATCAAAAGTATGAAACAATTGCTTGGCTTGTCATCGGGGTTGTGCATGATTAAATACTTTGTGTGATGAAGATAGAGCATAACCAGACTATATGGTTTTGTAGGGATAACTTTCTTTGGCCATGTTATTTTGAGAAGGCATGATGCTTTGTTAGTATGCTTGAAGTATTATAATTTTTATGTCAATATTAAACTTTTGTCTTGAATCTTTCGGATCTGAACATTCATGCCACAATAAAGAAAATTACATTGATAAATATGCTAGGCAGCATTCCACATCAGAAATTCTGTTTTTATCATTTACCTACTCGAGGACGAGCAGGAATTAAGCTTGGGGATGCTTGATATGTCTCCAACGTATCTATAATTTTTAATTGTTCCATTCTATTATATTATCTGTTTTGGATGTTTAATGGGCTTTAATATGCTCTTTTATATTATTTTTGGGACTAACCTATTAACCGGAGGCCCACTGCCAGTTTCTGTTTTTTTTGCCTATTTTAGAGTTTTGCAGAAAATGAATACCAAACAGAGTCCATGGAATGAAACCTTCGTGATGATCTTTCTTGGACCGAAAGCAATCCATAAGACTTGGAGTAGAAGTATAGAACGTCACGAGGCAGGAGGGCGCGCCCAGGGGGGTAGGCGCGCCCCCACCCTGTGGGCCCCTCGTAGCTCCACCGACGTACTTCTTTCGCCTATATATACTCTTATACCCTAGAAACATCAGGGGGAGCCACGAAACCACTTTTCCACCGCCGCAACCTTATGTACCCGTGAGATCCCATCTTGGGGCCTTTTCCGACGATCTGCCGGAGGGGGAATCAATCACAGAGGGCTTGTACATCAACACCATAGCCTCTCCGATGAAGCGTGAGTAGTTTACCACAGACCTTCGGGTCCATAGTTATTAGCTAGATGGCTTCTTCACTCTCTTTGATTCTCAATACAAAGTTCTCCTCGATGTTCTTGGAGATCTATTTGATGTAATACTTTTTGCGGTGTGTTTGCCGAGATCCGATGAATTGTGGATTTATGAACAAGATTATCTATGAATATTATTTGGTTCTTCTCCGAATTCTTATATGCATGATTTGATATCTTTGCAAGTCTCTTCAAATTATCGGTTTAGTTTGGCCTACTAGATTGATCTTTCTTGCAATGGGAGAAGTGCTTAGCTTTGGGTTCAATCTTGCGGTGTCCTTTCCTAGTGACAGTAGGGGCAGCAAGGCATGTATTGTATTGTTGCCATCGAGGATAAAAATATGGGGTTTATATCATATTGCTTGAGTTTATCCCTCTACATCATGTCATCTTGCTTAATGCGTTACTCCGTTCTTATGAACTTAATACTCTAGATGCATGCTGGATAGCGGTTGATGTGTGGAGTAATAGTAGTAGATGCAGAATCGTTTCAGTCTACTTGACACGGACGTGATGCCTATATTCATGATCATTGCCTTAGATGTCTTCATAATTATGCGCTTTTCTATCAGTTGCTCGGCAGTAATATTTTCTCCCACCGTAATACATGCTATCTTGAGAGAAGCCACTAGTGAAATCTATGGCCCCCGAGTCTCCTTCCTATTATATTACATCTCTTTTACTTACATCGTATCTCGTTTACTATTTTGCAATCTTTACTTTCCAATCTATACAACAAAAATACCAAAAATATTTACTTTACTATGTTTATTAGATCTCACTTTTGCGAGTGGCTGTGAAGGAATTGACAATCCCTTTATCGCCTTGGTTGCAAGGTTCTTGATTGTTTGTGCATGTACCAGGTGACTTGTGCGTCGTCTCCTACTTGATTGATATCTTGGTTCTTAAAACTGAGGGAAATACTTACGCTACTTTGCTACATCATCCTTTCCTCTTCAAGGAAAACTAACACATGCTCAAGAGGTAGCAATGTATAAGTGTACATATGCAACAATCAAACATTCGTATATCTTCCCGTGTGGATGAGTTTGCACGAATGTGGCTGGCCGTCGAGGCCGGCCGGCTTCATCTAGTCCTGTGGTACCCCGCCAGCACTGAGAACACGATCCATCTAGATGCCCAACCACCTTGCCTTAAGAGGAGATGCATGGCCAGATCAAGTTGAGGCCATGGCAGAGAGGTGAGCTAGAGGACGCAAACAACCACGTGGGGAGTAGGAAAGAGGTAGCGAGTCACCTGTAGCTATAGGCACCCGCATAGAGGACTGGGAGGTGGGATAGCGCCAAATCTTCGCCGGCGGCCGTCGCGGGGAGGGCAGTCAGCCCCCTCTCGTGTTTTTCGGTGAAGAGGAGGTGCGAGAGCATGAGGGAATTAGGATGGAGGGAGGGAGGGGGCGCGACGCACGGCTCAATTCTGCCGGCGAGGGATGGAACCCTACCACCGGCGAGGAGTAAAACCCTAGCGAACCGGATAAAAGTCAAACCGAAAATACCACTGAAATCTGTACCGAGAATACCCTCAAAATATTTGAGAGGGAAAATCTGATCAGTTTAAAATATATTTTTCTCCTGAAAATGCCCCTTAGACTCTGTTATAATACACGTGACGTCAGCGTATTGCATTGAATCTGGACTGTCGAATCCGCTCCGACAGATTGTCCATATCGACCGGATGCACTGTAAAAGGAATCTTCGAACCACTACTATTTGGTCTACGTTCTCCAAGAAAAACGAAATTCTGGAGGAGAAACTCCTCACCGTAGTAGCACAGCGCGCGAGTACTGGCCCGATATTTCCAACTACGACAGCTACGGGTGGAGTACGGACGAGGAAACAACAGTGTATACACTTCTTGGTACGTGTCCCGTAGAGTAAATAAACACATAAATTGAAGAAAAAAAGAAAGTTTGGAAAGCTAGGAGTACCACAAGACCGGGAGCTGAATCAGGTGCCTGGTCCAAGGAACTGGACCGCGACACATTCGAGCCACCGCACTGAACCACTCAGCACTCGCCCACGATCGATGCGGCCCCGGCGACCGGTCCGGCAGCTTGACCTGAACGGTGTCCGCGAGCGCATCGAACGAAAGCTACATCAAGAAGCACGACCCAGACCAGCGGAGTCTTCTTTCTCTAGGCCAATGAATCTCGGGTCTTGATAAATTAAGCAGGGAGTTCGGGCGGTCTTCTTCCCATACGCCGGCCATGCAAGTGCCGGAGCAGACCACCGGAACCGTGAACCTGCCGGTGGGCCCGTGCTGCGCTTCGTCGCCGCCCACCTCCCCGCCGCCGCGCCACGGGAGGCTCATCACCGTGCTGAGCATCGACGGCGGCGGCGTGCGAGGGATCATCCCCGGCACCATCCTCGCTTTCCTCGAACAAAAGCTTCAGGTAACCTTTTTCATACTTGCAGAGTATCATCCTGCCTGCTCTTGCAAGTGTCCAGTTTTTCATATAGCATCACGCTTGTATGTTGGTGTAACGAGTTGTTCGGGGTGCGTAGGAGTTTGATGGGCCAGACGCGAGGATTGCGGATTACTTCGACGTGGTCGCCGGGACGAGCACCGGAGGCCTGGTGGCCGCTATGCTCACCGCGCCCAACGACCAGGGCCGCCCGCTCTTCGCCGCCAAGGACGTCAACAAGTTCTACCTCGAGCACTGCGCGAATATCTTCCCTGCCGTCTGGTGAGGATTATATACTGTAGTCTCACACGAAATCGCTCTCAAATGGGCAATATTATTACAGTCTGCTAACTCTCAGTCGATTGAGATTTCGTTAAAGTCTCAATCGATGCTATATCCATGAGATCTAATATTAAGATCCGTGCAAAAATTTCTTTCAGTTTTTTCTTTTTCTCTCTTGCATGTTATGCCACTTGACTGGAACTTGGTTAAATCTAAGTTGACTAAGACCTAGCCGCATCCATATTATTATGCCATCAGCATAAACTCAGCGGGAGTACCGCAACAGCAAAAACTCGTTGCCCTTCGGCTAAGCCATGATGCACTGCTAAAGCTAGACTGAGAATGATGTTAATAGCTTGCTATTTCCAGCTATGACGAGAGTACTTATGAGCTATACACAATCTGTTGTGCAGCAAAGGACCACTGGGCTTGTTCAAGAGCATGATGGGACCCAAGTACAACGGCCAGCACCTGCACTCGGTCGTGAAGGAGCTGCTCGGCAACACGCGAGTCAGTCAGACACTCAAGAGCATCGTCATCCCCACTTTCGACATCAAGCTCCTTCAGCCTACGATCTTCTCGACCTACGATGTACGTACGCAGAAGAACGTAAACACATGCATCTGTATACACAACATGAAACAAAATATTTACGTGCAGGCCATGAAGGATGCCTCCAAGAATGCCCTTCTGTCGGACGTCTGCATCAGCACATCTGCCGCGCCGACCTACCTCCCCGGCCACCATTTCGAGACCAAGGACAAAGACGGCAACACCCGGGCTTTCAACCTCATTGACGGAGGCGTCGCCGCTAACAATCGGGTACGCTGCTCAAAATAGGTTTAAGATGTATGCCAATTGAGTTATGTGATGTTGCTACATTCCTCACTAACTTACATGGATGTGCGCAGACCCTTGTGGCGATGACCCATGTAAGCAAGCAGATCATGATGAAAAACATGAACTTCTTTCCCGTCAAGCCGGCGGAGTATGGCAAGTTCATGGTCCTTTCGCTGGGCACCGGCACCGCCAAGGTCGAAGAGAAGTTCGATGCTGCCATGTGCAGCAAGTGGGGCCTTCTCGGGTGGCTCTACAAGGGGGGCACCACGCCGATTATCGACAGCTTCAGCCAAGCCAGCGCTGATCTCGTCGATATCCAGGCATCCGTGCTCTTCCAGGCGCTGCACTGTGACAGCGACAAGCGCTACCTCCGGATCCAGGATGATGAGCTCACAGGCGAAACGGCCTCCGTCGATGTGTCCACGACGGAGAACCTCAAAAGGCTCATCGATGTCGGCAAGGCATTGCTGAAGAGGCAGGTGTGCAAGGTGAACATTGAGACAGGCAAGAACGAGCCCGACCTAGAGAGGGGCACCAACGAGGAGGAACTGACCCATTTCGCCCGCAAGCTGTCGGAAGAGCACAAAGCTAGATTGTCTTGCGGTGATGGGTCTCGAAACATAGATATTACTCTATGAATATCTGTTCGAATTTGATGACCCACGCCATCACCCATCAAAGCCCTAATGCTTTTTTGTTACTATATGTGTAGATATGGTTCTTGTGTAGACAAACAATTGATATTTGTTATGTGCTTTAAATAAGAGAAAAATATGTTTTTCGTCCCTCAAGTTCTCCAAAAATATACATATGGTCCCTCAAGAATTTTCCGACGACATTTGGTCCTTCAAGTTTCAAAACCAGATAAGATTAGTCCAAAACAAGATGTAGAGAGGAAAATCAGTCATGTTTACGTCAGCCACTAGATGCCTTCATGAAGCGTTATCATGCGTAAATTTGCAGCTCTTGCCCTAGATTTTGCAGTGATCGGTTGGCATATTGTTAGCAGATTGTTACGTCAGCCACTCGGCACTGGGTTATCAACAACACAAATTTGCTTGCTTGCTCACATGATGTGTTGATTCTTCAACATTTCTTGGAATTGTGCTGCACTCTATACCTTAGGCTGAGCAGAGCATCCGGATCATTGCAAAATACGAACCGTAAAAACGCCTTATATTTAGATAGTAGCAGTTTATCTTTGAATAGGTCTCGTGGAGACAAAATACAATTATGCCATTGTGAAAATTACTAAAGGAAGTGCTATAAAAATGCAACCTGTAAAAGGTGTCAAACTCGTATTTCCCTACCATTTGTTTCATTTATTGTGTTATGTGTTAATTCGAAGTGTGTTTGTGTTTTTTCTTTTTGAGAGATCTCGCCAACTTTATTCATTCTGAACAATGAACATAGGTACAAGATTTGGGTCATGAGGGTTGCCCAACCACACATGTCTACCTATGCATAGGTTATAAGCAAACTTGGCGAGATTATGAGCCTAAAAATTATGGTTCCCACGCTCATGAATGAAAAAACAAGTTCAAAAACTGCTCATACATTCACAAAAAGTTCCTACTTTCATATTTTATTCAAAAATTCAAAATATCCGCATTTAGAAATATGTTCAGGAATTTTAAAACTTCTGCACTTTTTCAAAATATGTTCAGAAGTTCTAAAAATGTTCCTATTTAAAAAAATCACAAATTCAAATAATTTTCCTGCTTTAAAATATTGTTCACAGATCCAAGAAATTTAGAATTTTTCAATTTGTTTGAAGTTCCAAAAATTTCATGTTTTCAAAAAGTGTCATGAATAGTTCAAGTTTTCCCAAAAATGTTGCCATTTTCCAAAAATGTTCGGGAACTTCCAAATTTGTTCACAACTTTACTAAAAGTTAGAATTTTTTTTAAAATATCGCATTTGTCAACAAATGTTCGCAAGTTCAAAAATTTGCTCGACTTTTGGGAAAATGTTCGTGATTTTTCGAGACGTGTTAGGTTTTGTCGCTGCCATTATTTTCTTTCAGGTTCGCACTGCACATCTTTCACTAGAGTTTGTCAATCACAGTGGCTAGCAGCGGGCAACATCAGTAGGCGGTCGTGGATTTGATTCCCATCGTGGGCGCTGCTTTTGTTTTTGATTTCTCACCTCTATTTTTTTACTCGGTCCCACCGCAAATGGGCTGGCCCAGGTGAGCTATCCCTGTGCGAACTGCCGACTCCTTGCCGCAATGAACATCTAGGAGATACCCAGAAGGAGTTGTCCGACCCATCACTGTCCTCCTTCTCCTTTTTGGGGGGTAGTTAGGCCATGCCATGGACCGCCCGATTTTACTTCCGTGCGAGGGCAAACATCTTCTTCCTTTGCCGTTTCTTGAGAATGTGAGCATGGATGACATCCTCATCCAAGGCAGCACGTGACTCCACCTCGGCCGCTAGGCGGGTCGTGGCCTTTGCCTTCCACGACGGGGACATAGCTTCATAACAATGGACGACCTGTGATGCTTGCCAACGTTGACCTCAGACTCGGAGCCCGACGCCGCGAGGATATGAGGCACCACCGAAGGGGTTGCACCCTCCATATCTAAGTTGGGGCGTCAGACGGACCTCACCGCATCCACGAGAGGCAGAGGGCACGCGCCTCGAGCACCAGCCCTGGCAAATCCGAGCGCCATTTGCACCGACGCAAATGGATTCCTGATCGACTCCAGCAGCTTCTGGCGCACTACTCCCGGGAGCGGGGGAGAACCATGTGAACGGCCCTCTCCTCCTCGTCCCTGCTTGGGACGTTGTCGACATATCAAGATAGCTAGAAGTCAGATCCGCTGCCCTGTCATGCTGGAGATCGTCGGAACAGAGTTTGAGGCGTAGTGAAGTGACTACGGGTTTGTCCGTGGTGCGGGGGTGGGCCAGTGTGGGTTGGATGTGTCCTGGCGCGTTTGGGCCACCCCACCCCATATTTGACCCATATATGGGCTGAATATGAGGGGTGCCGTCCCCGGGAGTTATATCTCGCTTTGTGCTAGTGCCACATTTGTCTCGCCCGAAGTTTCGTCCCCGCACTCTAGCTACTCGGCCAACCCATTCTGTCTGTTCTTTCATTCCTTATGTTTCATTTGGGTTCGCTGGGTTTAGTTCGTGGTTTTCTTCTGTTTTTTTTGTGGGTTTCTTCTCCGGTTCCGGCCCAGTTTTCTCTTTTTCATATATTCTTTGGGTTTTTCATTTCTTCACCTTTTTCTTGTTTTCCTTTTTTATTTCTTTTTCAGTTTTCTTATGTTTTCCTCGGTTTTTCTTTTGTTGTAAAGTTTTTCACCGGTTTTCTTGTTTCCTTTTTTCTCTTTGGATTTCCTTTGTTTTTTATTTACTATTCTATTTCTTTATATTTATTGGGTTTTTGTTTCTTTCTTAGTTTTCATTAGGTTTCTTCGCCCGTCTTCGGTTTTGTTTTACCATTTCCTACTTTTTTTTGTTTCCTCATGGGTTTTCACGGGTTACTTTGGGTTCTTCGTTTCTGAGGTGTTTCTTTTCTTTCTTTCTTCCGTTTCTTCAATTTTCATAGTTTTTCTTCAATACATGTCTATATTTTTCGGACACATTCATAGATTTGACGTATATGCCAGAAATATTTTTGTATATGTTTAACATTTTTTAAATACATAACTACATTTTAAAAAGTTTTGATTACTATTTTTTCCATACACATTGTAAATTTTTGGTATATATTAGGAACATTTTTCAAATATATGACTAACAATTTTTTATACCCAATAATTTTTTTTATAAAATTGATGTTTTTTCATATACTTAATATACATTGCACATTTTTATTATACAACAAAAACATTTTATGTACACGTTTAACATTTTTGGAATAGATGATTACCATTATCAAGAAACATATATTTTAGGATGTCTACTCTTTTCCATACACATTACACATTTTTTTGTGTACATGAGGATATTTTTGTGTATACATGTTCAAATAAATAATTAACATTTTTAGAGACTGATTTTTTTAGTTCTATTTTTCCATACACATTGTACATTTTGTACACTTTTTGTATACAATGGAAATATTTGTATACACATTTTACTTTTTTTAAATGTATGATTAACATTTCAAAATGTATGTAAAGCATATATCTATAATATGTATATGTATATATTTAAAAAAATTGGAAGTATAAATAAAAGTAAAAACAGAAATAATAAGATGAAAAAAACGAAGACAAAAAGCAAAGAAAGTGGACTCCCACGTGCATAGGTCGGCCCAGTATGGCGCTGGCTTCAGGCGAGGCTACCATCGAACTCGCGTCGAGCGAGGTATAGGCGAGCCTGTGCTGGCCAGCCCGGACATATAGGACCGGTATGCGGAGTGCGACTTGCCGAGATTTGTGACCACCGGACGTATAGGAAGCGTTGAAGGAGCCGGATGTAGATGCTCTCAGCCTCTCACAGCCTGCGGACGGACGAGCAGGACATGGACACGACTCCGTCGCCGTTGCCCTTTCGCCGTCGCCGGCCGTGTTTCTCGTACGACCGGGCAAAAGAGCCCGCCCGTTGTTTCCTCGCTGTCGACTCTGCTGCCGTCTCGTGGACTCCCTCGAACGCCTCGCACGAGTCCTCGGACCAAGTCCAAGGCGTCGCGCCGTGGCAGAGGAGCGTGTACGTACCGATCCGATCGCAGCGCTGCTTGTTCGAGCAAGCGGGAGTGGACGGACGGACGACCTTTCTCCCTCCCCGACCGCCTTCTTTTTCCGGGAATTTCCCCGCTCTTATCCATCCGGAAGGGAGAAAAGTCGTGCCGCCACCACTTGACGCTACGCACCGCACACAACGTCACGTCACGTCACGTCACGGGCTCACGGGAACACAAATCAATTCCGCAGTCCAGAAACCGCGGCGCCGAGCGGGCGGTGACGTCACGTGCGAGCGAGCCGAGCCCCCCGCACAAGAAAACGCTGCGGCCGCGCCGGCCGCTGACCCACCCCCACTCCCGATCCAGCCCCCATCCCATTCACACTGTCAGCTGACAGCCCACACTCCAATCAATCCTTCCTTCCTTCCTTCCGTCCGTCCTCACTCCCCTCCTCCTCCCGGCGATCGCAGAGAATTCGCC
>NC_041393.1:696486480-696528478 GCF_002162155.2 Triticum dicoccoides
GCCGCCGCCGCGACCCCTCGTCCGTCCCAGCCGAAACCCCTCGGCGCCCGTCCGCCTCCTCCCGGATCTCCCCGGCCGCCGCCCGAGCGCCAAGGTACTCGCCGCCGATCCCTCTCCCGTCGCGTCGCTCCAGCCTTCCGAATTTCGTGGCTAGGTGACGCGAGATCCCGCCGCCAGTCCGGCCGCCCCGCTTACCCGTGTTTGGGGGTAGAGCTCCCCGTAGCTGTCAAGCTCAATTTAGCGTGTGCAGAGTTTAGTTTTTTTTTTTGGACTAGTTGCAGCGCCGGACGGAGCTATCCCCGCCTGCTCTCTGTAGCCTGTGCTACTGTAGCTTACTCCGGTCTTCAGGAACCTGCTGCTGCCTGCTGCAGCTCGAGCCGATTAAGCAGTGGGTGCTGCGTAGCGTGTCTCTCCAATGGCGCACGCGGCAAGAGAAGCCTGTCGTTGACCTCAGTGGGGGTGGACTTTTCCATGCTGCTTCAGTGAACACCCACATATGACGTTTTTTTACTTTATTATTAGGCCACATGATAATGATTACATGTTTCTACGAGATTGGGCTGGTATTGTTACAAGAACAGGGCGGAGTCCTTGCGCTTTCCTTTTGGGATCAGCATATATATATGGCTATGCGAATGTTAGGCTTGTGAATTGTGATGCTTTAGATATACGCCGAGATTGGAGAGCTGCATATTTACTGTATTGAATGCACACGTTTGGAAAGCATCGCCGGCTCTGCTGCTGTGCTCTCATTTTTCTTCCTTTTCATGTCGTGCAGAGCGTATTGACGACCAAGGGGCCTTGAGAGATAGGATATACTGGTACACACATTGGCATGTTAAGAAGAAGCACTGGAGCTACTTGGTGTAGCTATTATCGGACGTGCACTACGCCGTTATCCGCGACATTGTGAGGTAGAGTACTACTTTCTAAATTTCTATCATATAGCATAATGTTATATAGTTCATTATAGCAATCTTTACTAACAACCTCTTTCCCGATTTGTGCAGTAGTTACTGAAGTTACGTCTGTAATCTGTTTCCAACCTTATTAATTCTGGACCTGGTATGTTGCCGCTCTGTTAAAACCCCGCAAGCTTGGTTGTATGCTGTGGATTTACTTTACTATTAACATATTCTTTTGTCAGGTGCATTCGCAAAGATGGGAGTTTACCTTAGTACCCCCAAAACTGAGAAGCTATCTGAAGATGGGGAAAATGATCAACTTAAATTTGGACTTTCATCTATGCAAGGGTGGCGTGCGAGTATGGAAGATGCTGTGAGTTTCTATTCATCACTGCTTGATGTTGCTTGATGAAAGCTTTTAGAAAGTTTTGGAAATGTACAGATGTAGAATTCCTAACATGCACACGGTGAGTCTAGTTTGTTATATTCAGAAATCAGAAGTATAGCTGACACTAAGGTAGGTTGGGGAACTGTGGATAGGGATACTAGGTATACATATCCAAGTGCTTATTTGTTGATAATTGGTATGTTTAGCAAATCTGTGCACATGAGAGAACAGAGAAGTGGTGTCTTATCACTTATGTCTTTGAATTTTGAATGTAGCAAAACCTTGAGTTGAATGGTGATATTTGATTGTTTGGTTTCTCTTCTTGCAAACTTGATCTGGTGTTGACATGAATGTGCCAAAAATGATCAACTTTGGCATTATGTACTGAATATCTTTTGAAGAATACTTTTGGTTTTGTTATTGCAACACAGCCTGGGTTGAGGCCCTGTTTGTAAAAAACCTTTTAAGAATATTTTACAAAAAACAAGCATACGCTAGAACCAACACTAAACACAAAGACAAATATCAACAAATTAGACGCTATGATCCTTAGTTACTTGAAGCTGTAACATAGTGCTAATAAAATCGAGGCAGTGGTATTTTATCAATTTTTATTTTGCTATAGTTGTATACTTTCACTTCATTCTGAAGTCTCTAACCCTTTGAGCAACATTCCAGCATTCAGCCTTGCTAGATATCGATGAGGACACATCATTCTTCGGTGTTTTTGATGGACATGGAGGTAAGGTTACTTGCGAGGACTAGTGCCTTTTCATTGCTCATGATCGTATCCACATCATGTCAAAATGGCCGTTTACATCATCATATCACATTCTTGCCTCAGGAAAAGTGGTTGCCAAATTCTGTGCAAAATATCTACACAGGGAAGTTCTCAAAAGTGAAGTTTATTTAGTTGGTGACCTGGGAGCTGCTGTCCATGGAGCTTTCTTCAGGTATAGCAAACTGTTAGGTAGCCAGCTTGAGTACTTTTCCATTTATTCTCTACTGAGAGTTTCTTCCTAGGATGACTTTGCAGTAATTATGATTTGTTGATTCAGAATGGATGAGATGATGCGGGGTCAAAGAGGCTGGCGAGAACTACAGGCACTTGGAGATAAAATAAACCAGTTTACTGGCATGATAGAAGGGCTGATCTGGTCTCCGAGAGGCAGTGATTCAAATGATCGACATGATGATTGGGCTTTTGAGGAGGTAATGGTGCAACTTACATGAACCACATGATCAACTACTCTTTGTAGGATAAGTTAGCTGCATTGCAAAGTAATTTGGTGTAGCTCTTAAAATTGTTTTGTGAAGTCCAGGTGGCTAATTTTGCATTTAAAGCCTTTTCTTGCTAAACCATTCATGCCTTAATCACCGGAAAGAAGCCACTACTATCAGGTGTACTACACCCGAATTTGCAAAAGACTGAAAAAACATGATCAAACCAAATCCAAAAATTCTGAAAATTTGAAACATCAAACCTTTCAAATGTTCAAGCTTCTTGCAAATTTTCAGCCAGAAATAACATCTGTGGAGCTCTCACTAAAAAAAAATCAATGCTCAAAAAGTGCATAAAACTTTGAACATTGATTTTGTTTTTTTCAGTGAGAGCTCCTTGGATGTTATTTTTGACAGAAATTTTGCAAGATGCTCGAACATTTGATAAAGTTTGATGTCTCAAATTTTCGAATTTTTTGGATTTGGTTTGATCACATTTTTTTTCAGTTTTTTGCAAACACCCGAGAGTAGAACATCCACTCTCCTTAATCATGTGTAATATATGTACGGTTCTTGACTAGACAGTTTATGTACTGACGTCAGTAATTGTTCAAGTTGCAAATATGAGGTAGTATACAAAGAAAAATTTAAACTGAGAGGTTTATTGCCAGTTCTTTTGGGGCTTATGGCTGGCTGTGGAAATAAGCTGCCTCCTCCTCATCTTATGCTAGAAGTTCAACCTAAAATTTTGTTTTAGATTGTCTACTAGTTAACCCTTAATTATAGTAGGCTTCTAAAATAAAATGTTAGGTTGGGCTTCTAGATAAGCTGGGGAGGGGGCAGCTTATTTCCACAGACAGACATAAGTCCCAAAAGAACTGGCCTTTAATTCAATTTCAAATGTTGTATTCTTGTAGTTGTACTGCCAGTATTTCGGCATTCCTCTGTAGTACTGTTGCATTTTAAGATTTGGGCTACCCAGGCAGCCTTACGCTTACAGGATTGTTTTAACAGGGACCTCACTCTGATTTTAGCGGGCCAACCTGCGGGAGTACAGCCTGTGTTGCAATGATAAGGAATAGTCAACTTGTTGTGGCAAACGCCGGAGATTCTCGCTGTGTTATCTCAAGGAATGGCCAGGTCTGTAATGCTTATCCTTGCAGTATGTTTAACATGTGAAGTTATACACAGGAGCATCTCATTATCTGGTTGAATATACTATAGGCATATAATTTATCAAGAGATCACAAACCAGAGCTTGAAGCGGAGAGAGAACGGATATTGAAAGCAGGGGGTTACATCCAAATGGGACGAGTAAATGGAACCATAAACTTGTCAAGAGCAATTGGTACTACATTTTACCTTTTCTTTTGTTCATATCATGCACCTTAGATGATTGCTAATATATGCTAATACTTTTGCAGGAGATATGGAATTTAAACAGAATAAATTCTTGTCTCCTGATAAGCAAATGTTGACAGCAAACCCTGACGTAAACACTGTAAGCAGTTCAGCTTCTACCATTACTTTAACTCCTGCAGCTAATCGATGGCTACCATTTTCTTGTTGCTGGTAGTTCATATGATTTAAATAATTTTGTAGGTGGAGCTTTGTGATGATGATGACTTTCTTGTTTTAGCATGTGACGGCATTTGGTAAATCCCTCTCTTAGTAGGGTTCCATAACTTATTTGCTTTATTTGTTCTATCTCCTTAAACATTCAACGGAAGCTACAAGTTTTCTCATATCCGAAATTCCTACTTTGTTTAAGTTATGAGCCTTCAACATGACAGTTGTTTTCATAAGTAAAATAATTACCATATGCTCTGATGATAAACAGGGACTGCATGTCGAGCCAACAGCTGGTCGATTTCATCCATGAGCACCTAAATACCGTGAGTGCAGAGTTACTTCTGTAAAGTTATACTTGTATGGATAACATGGTCTTCAGCAGCACTTAAGGGATGAAACAAATGCAGGAGAGCAGCCTTTCTGCAGTGTGTGAAAAGGTGCTCGATAGATGCCTGGCTCCATCAACATTAGGTGGAGAAGGATGCGACAACATGACGATGATCCTAGTGCAGTTCAAGAAGCCAATTGACCATGGCAAGAATGCCGGTGGTGGTGAACAATCAGCTGTTGGGGATAAGAATGTAAGTGCTGGTGAACAATCAGCGGTCGAGGATAAGAATGCTAGTGCTAGCGATCAATCAGCTGTTGAGGACAAGAATGCTAGTGCTGGTGGACAATCAGCTGTCGGGGACAAGAATGCTAGTGCTGGAGGACAATCGCCTGGTGACATAGAACAGTCGTGAGTGAAACTGAACAACTCCACTTTGTTTCCATTATTTCTCTTTGACATCGATCATTCAGTTCCACTCAACTCTGCTGCTGTTGCCATTTTTTCTCTTCATTGTCGGTATTTGTGTCCTACACACTAACGTGTACTTCTGTGATCAGCGCGAACGAGGAGAAGAACTCGTGATGTCATGTCGTAGCCTGGTAAACCCTGTGTACTAAACAATGACTTCTGAATCCTGGTGTGATGTAGTGATGTTGTAGTGGGTTGAGCATGCATGGCGAAGAAATTCATGTGTAAATATCAACAATGTGTTGAATTGTTGATACAACCAGCGGATACCCCGCATCAGTGAGGGGGGCATGCTGGTTTTTTGTGCTGTTTCTCTCTGTAACCAATCGATTCTATCTTTCTCTTCTTTCGGTTGTGATGATATGATGCGGGCATGCGGCTACCAAACACGTTATGGAGCCGTGTTCTCCAAGGAGGTTTGAGGGTCAACGTAGCTCGACTGTACCTTTGGGTGGAAGTATTCACTGCCAGCATGTCTTGCAAGTTTCTCCAGCTAGGGTTTCTTTCCTCCGGAATTGAGTTTTCTTTCGGTGCAGCCATGGTTTTACTTGGACAGATTAACGGGTAGTGTCTGTACTGGTTCTGGGCCTTTGTATGTGCTTTGATCTGCTTCAGCTGGCCTCAGTGACTGTTAACAGAACCTAGATTGCGATTTCAGACGTCCAATCTGAGACAGAGGGGTCATCTGTTCTGGCCGGAAGAAGCATCTGCTTGATGATCTGATGGACAAACTTGACCTGTGTGACGATGAACTTTGATCTTGATGTGGAAGAAGACTTACTCGACGCATCCTACACCATTGGCTACATCCAAGATCCAACCCAGCATACTGACTGCTGTGCCCGTGCTGGGAATGTGCTCTCTACCGTTCGTGCTGAGTCTTTCAATATTGGACCAGGCAAACCACCACATAACAAAAAAGAAAAGGCGAAAAAATATAGTTTGTGGTCTTTTGTTGCGGGAATAGTTTGTGGTCTTCAGGAGTTTATAGGTTACTTATATGCAAATAGTATTAGTATATTTTTGATAAAAAATAATTCATAATATTGATTTCTATCAGTTACAAACTTATCAAATTATAATGGTAAAAATGCAAATATGATAACTTAATTATTTTTTAAACAAAGAAAGTATATAATTATTTTGACTTCAACAAAATTGGTCTGCCGCATTCTCTCATATATTAAAAAAAAACTCAACACTACTAAACCGGAGTTAACGAAAGGACCATTATCTATCGCGAAACAAAAAAAAAAACTTAGACTTATACATATGCTGAATTATGACACTGTAAATAATTATAATTTAACAAAAAAAGGTATAAAAATATTGTTAAAGAAAATATTAACTTCTGATCACATTGAAATCTTCCCGAAGTTAAATAAACTTCCATACCATTCAAAGTGTGATGCCATCATCGTCAAATATCTGTATGCCACTATACAACCATTGTCAAAAATCGTACTTACCCCACGGTCACCTCCACATCAATGATTTTTGCATCATTCAACCTAACGAATTCTCTACTCTTGTTGCTGATAATATTAGAAAAAACTAAATTGAAAATATTTTTTTATTTATTCAATATATGAGAACTATATAAATTTTATGGACGCGACTAACCACCAGTCGGCAGGACGCTAAACATCAGATCCGCACGATCGTCCACCCGCGTCCCTCCCGCGCGACCCGCTTCGCTATAGCCACCCACGATGACCGAGCCTTCTTTCGCGAGGCCCAGCACGTGCAGCGCATGAGGCCCAAGACAATAAACATAGCCCCTCTGTCCCACCTCCCCCCACACGTGACTTACCACCACAAAACCTAGTTTCTTACCTCTATCGCAAGAAACAACCACCTGCCCCGATCTGTTCTCCTCTCTCCCCGACGCGCCTCCATCGCCGACGACCTGCGCCCCAGATCTGATCCACCAAAAGAACCCATGAAAAACACTACCAAACACAAGGATTTGAGAGAGGGGCCTGGTGTACCACATCAACATCACAAGGGTTGCCACAAGCTGCGGGAACAAGTACCCCAGTTTGTCTGAATTTCGCCATAATCAGGCAAAAAAATCAAGCAGGTAAGTGATTCAACCTCTATACACATGCTGCATTTACATTTCATACCAACAAAATCAAGGAAAAAAATACATTGGAAAAGGACAACAAGAACTAGAGAACAAAGCCAAAAAGATGCAGAAAAAGGTAGCCCTTTTACTGCATGTGTGTAATACCTCCGTTGTAATTGAGTTACCGTTCAAATTCAGTCAGGTTATCAACAAAGATTGAATAAATTTGCCTTTTTAAAGCCAAAAGGTTGGTAAAATTAATCCATGTTCCTACCTACAGATTACATCATTGAGTTACCTCATCGTTGAGTCACCATCATAAATCCATATAGGTTATCATCAACAATCTATTAAGCTATCTTTTTTGAAGCATGTTAGAACTCTCATCAATAACTGAGTTACCATTTCGCGTCAATATAGATTACCAAAGTGTGTGCATTGAGTAATCAGCATCCTTTAACACTTATTCAACATAAAAAAGATCCTTTTTCTATTGAACAAACCCATGACAGAACAAGTTATCATGCTAATTCATTACAATTTACCAGGAAAACTCAGAACCAAAGGTGCTAAAACACTACAAGAATACCATGTGTTGATTTACATTGTTGCCACCAGAAATTTTTGATAAGAAATGATGTTGATGAAATGAGGTTGATAGGAACTATCGCTATCGTACTCCCATACACTGGTTACTCCCAAAATGATACCTATTATAAAAAAGAAGTAATCAGTGCAGAAAAAGAAAAATTATAGTTGTTGTGAAAAAATAATCAAAATTGCTTGTAAGTGTGGAATTGATGGATGCAATTATATATGCTAGCAGGTGCTGCAACACAAAAAAATGGAGCATGACAACAGGGGTAATGTGGAAATCACGATGAGTGGTGTGGGGACAAACCAACAGTGTGAATATGCACACAGGACAAGCTTTGGTTCTGCAAACATCAACAAAACAGACGAAGGTTAAACATTTATCATGGTACCACATTTTTATTCACGGACTTGTTACCATCATACTTGAATTGCAATTACCAACTATGTTATTTACAACTACCACATTCACCATGCATCAGTTCACAATCACCAAGCTTAATGCAACACAAGTTACCATGAATTTATGTACAATTACCACACTTACTACAGAAGAATTATCATGCAATCTGTATCACAATTACATGCTTTCAGTTTACAACTACAAAAACATCTTACTGCATGCAAACTTTACCAGGCAAGTGGAGTACCAGTTACCACAAGTTTTGGCATGCAGAAATATAACACAAACTAACAACTTCGAAAGCAGTACATGGGCTACATCTATAAGCAACCCAATGGTCCGAGAGACAAGCAAAGAACCAACAACTAGCAGCATAGGGGGGAGGGAAAGCTTCTTTGATCATTCAGTCAGCGAGCCAGCGAGTCCAGAAACAGGAGGAGAAAATGCTGATCAGGGAGACAAAAACACCAAGGCATACTGCACACCGAAGCCTCCTGATGAAACGATGAAGTTTGATACTTATGAGGAAGCTTATGATCACTACATGCAATATGCACTCAGACATGGGTTTGGGATGAGGCTGGAATACAGAAAAACAATTAAAGACGACACTGTAAGCATAGTCCTCTTGGTTTGTGGGAAATATGGCAAGCCAAAAACAAACAAGGAGGAGACATATGATGTGCAGAACCCAAAAGGCATCGTGAAGAAGAGGAAAAGAGGGAAGGTTGTGAGGTCGGGATGTCCGGCCCACCTTTACATCACCCACATAGATGTAGGTGGAGAGTCAAACGTTTCAACAGTTTTATCTGAGCATTTCATCCCTGCTGATGTAGAAGCGATTCTCAACATACCGCTCAGTACCAGGCAACAGGAGGACTTTTGGGCGTGGCACTACGACAAGAGAGGGATCTTTTCGGTCCGGTCAGCTTACAGGATGATTTGCGCCATCAAAACACAACGAGAGGATTGGCTTGTGCATCGCCCGGGTCATTCTAACGTTGCGGCGGACAAAAACTCATGGTCTCAGCTATGGAAGGTGAAGGTCCCATCAAAGATAAGAGTTTTTGTATGGCGGTTGGCGCATACTTCTATCCCTACCGGCCTGGTGAGACATGAAAGACATATGGCAGAGTCCCCCGCCTGCTCTATATGCGGAGCAATGGAGGATACATGGTGCCACTCGCTTTTGAGTTGCCGCATGGCAAGGTGTGTTTGGGCTCTGGAGGATGATGAGTTGGTTGAGCATATGATATCAAATCAAACCGAAGATGCGAGACTATGGCTGTTCTGGCTGTTTGAGAACACAAACCAACGAGACCTAGCTCAAATTCTAGTGACCATGTGGGCGATCTGGTGGGCCAGGAGGAAAGCTATACACGAAGAGGAGTTTCAGAGCCCGCTCTCCACTATGTCGTTCGTAAACAGATTTCTGGAGGAGCTGGAGTTAGCGAACACGATAAAACCCTCGACTGCTGTCATACGAGTGAACCGGCAACGAGCAAAGATGTGGCTACCACCCCAGGGCGAGTCCTCAAAGTTAAATTGTGATGGGGGGTTGTCAACCTTAGGAGACAAAGGAGCAGCAGGAGTTGTGTGTCGTGACAGATTTGGCAAGTTTCTTGGTGCTTCTGCAACGGTTTTCGATGGCCTCACTGACCCGGCAAGTCTCGAAGCTCATGCATGCAGCGAAGCACTAGCTCTAGCCCGGGATTTAAATCTTTAGGATCTCACCATTGCCACGGATTGTGCTGAAGTGATTTCAAACATTAGATCGCCGGGGGTTCCTGCTTATGCTCCTATCCTTCGTGAGATCCACACAAGCTGTAATGCCTTTTCTTCTGTTGATTTTTGTTTAGAAAGTAGAGATAATAATTTTGAGGCCCACTTGCTTGTCAAGGGAGCTGCGTCTCTCGCAGTGGGTCGCCATGTGTGGCTAGGGGTTCTTTCGGAGATTGCGTGTATCCCGGACGTTGTGAACTTTGAATAAAATCCCTAGTTTGCCTTCAAAAAAAAAACCTGGGTGATTGCTGATTCTCGCCATGGAAGGCATGGAGTTCTTCATCGAGGAATCTGGAGCAGGGTAATCTTCTGAAAAAATTCCTATTTATCGCCTAGTTTCCTGCTAGTGGGTTTGGATTGGAGCTGGAAGTCGATTTGGATTCAAGTTTCCTCCCATCTTGTTCTTCTAAACTCAGATCTGGGTGGTTCTCGTTTCTCTGTGCAGGCTTGTACCGCGTTTTGATGCCGGAGTTGTCTTAAGAGATCTAGTTGCCGGCGCACAACTAGTTGAGGGTGACACGAATGGAACTGGCGATGCGAAGGAGGACCTGATTTCTTCTGTGCCGATAGGACTAGCTGGAAGCCGCATGGATTACGAAGGGGGCGAGGATATTGGTGAAACAGTGCGCACTGGGAGGGAGGTCTGCGGCTCGTATGATCTTGGCGGCGAAGGGATGGGTGATTCCTGCGAGATAGGCGATTCAAATATTTCGTCTGATGTCGCGGACCAGGATGCAGACGAGGAGGGCGTGGGAGTAACCAATGCTAGTCAATCTTCTTGGACCAGGAGGTGATATTGTTATTTATCAGCATGAAACAGTTTCGTTTTTTGTTGGTGATTTTTTCCTCAAATATATGCTTCTCAATTTTTGCTGATTTGTTCAAAATGCTATTCATCCAAACTGAAATTAGTAACCAGTATGAGCATTGCAAAAACCTGAAAAAATAAACTATATTGTAGTAGCAACATGGGAGGGCAGCGCGATAGGAACGATCATATTTAGATTAAAAAGAAAAAACATGTTATGTCATGGCTAATGCATCAGTTCATAAAAATGGATGATTTTTGCACACTGGATGGACACCGCCATCTGCCGTTTTTTTGTTTGTTGAAATGAAGATTTTCTGAATCTGTTCTGATAATTGTATAGCCACATAAACATGTTCGGTAATTATTATCCCATGACTATTCGTTGATTTTTTATGTATAACACCAAGTGTTTTGGAGCACCGTATCCATCCCCCGTTTCATGTATTGGGAAGTAAAAACCATCGTCACCACTTAATTTGTTGTTCCTCGTTGAACTTGATTTCTGACTACTTGGTGTGCCATTGCTTGCAGGGTCAGAGTTGGGAAGGCAGAGGATGAGAGGGAGCCGAGCCCTTCAAGGATGTCTGCCCTCGAAGCTTCTGTCCGTGCATATGTCGATAAAAAATCAGGAAAGGTTGTCAATCCATCGATTGGGACTAGTTTGATTCTGTCGAAGAAGGATACGAGTTTTACAATATGTATTCCTGGGAGACCGTCTGAATGTACACCGGAAAAAATGCATGCAGGAGATTGTACAGGCAGAGAAGCGAGAGTGCAAACCACCTACTGAAAGGGTATGTACCACTAGGGTGCCCCATGCACTTGTTCATCAGGCAGTATGAGAAAAATGCAATTTGACCGTGACTCAGAAGAAAGTTACCAAGAGAAAAGGACAAAACTAGTAAGTTCGAATATGTCTCTGCGTATTTGGGTGATGTTGCATTGCTGTTGTTACAATAAGAAGATGCTTATGGAAACTGATTTCATTTTGATGCGGTTGTCCTGAAGCAAAATATCCCAAATGAGGTACATGCATCGTAGGTTTATACCAGGACAATGTTTGAAAATTTTGGTAAAGTGCTGTATGAACGTGGGTTGTATGATCTAGTAAAAGTCAAGCCGGGTTTGGAGTACATTACTAGGCACATCAAATTTCAGTCGAGGGAAAAGTGGTGCAAGAATGAGTTTGTGATCTCCGTGAGCGAGTCAGCTGATGAGTTCAAGTGCGAGTGTGGGACATTCGAGCACTATGGAATGGTTTGCAGCCTAGGCGCCCCAGATCCTCTTCCTTACTTACAATCACTTTCTCTAGATGGGCATGGATGAAAATCACTAAAAAATTGATGTATTTTTTGACTGCTAATGTTCAGGTCATGATACACCTGAAATTGCATGAGCTCCCTGCGAAGCATGTGCTCAAGCGATGGGCTACAGATGCAAGAGATATACTACCGCCAGAGTATCTGCGCTACCAAAAGGATCATGGACCGCTGAAGTATTCTTCTAGTCGACGCAACACTTTGTACCTTCTAGCGCTTGATACCATTAAGTTAGGCGACAGCAATGTGGAAGCATGTGTACTTGTTATGGAGAAAATGCGAGATGTCAAAGTGCTGGTCGAGCCAATTGCCGCTGAGGGATGGGCTTGGTTTGTCTGATATAGAGTTGGCTACAGATTCAGCCTGCTCTGGCATTGGTAACAAGCAACACTTTGGCCGAACTGAGTCCGAGCACACCATTTCGCAAGGATCAGATGTGTTCCCGGCGCCGTCAAGGAAACGACCGGCTGGGCGTCCCACATCTAGCCGCGACAAAGCTCCATACAAGGAACCATCAAAGATGAGTAGATTATGTTATGTACGCGGAGTTCAGGGACACAAGAGCACAACATGCCTTGCTCGGGGGATGTGCCAAAGGCACCTAGGAAATCTCCTCGCTGCTCAAAATGTGGGTTAACAGAGCACAGGAACACATGCAGCAACCCGACTAAAGTCTGAAAAAACTTAATTTCAGTGTTGTTTACTGGTGATATGCATTTGGCTATGTCTCACTTTGTCATTAGAAACAGTCTCTAGAATGAGCTGACCAATAAGAAGACGCCATGAGTCCATGACTACGGTTATGGGGAGAGGTTCAGAAGAGTCGGAAGCTTTGGCTGTGCTGAAATGGACACGGCCACTGCTGTTTTTCTGCGGTATAAATAGATGAGTTCCAAACGGTTGGATTCCCAAAATGGTCTGACCGTAAACACCAACGTTCGGATTCCAGTTGGTTGGGTAGACCGGCTAGCAGCCTCTGTGAACATGAGAGCCCGCGCGTGCCCATGTTCATCAGTGTGTGTGAGCAGTGGCGTAGCTAGGGGGTGGCCAGGGTGGTCCGTGGACCACCCTGGAATTTCCCCATAACTTGTATATAGTGTAGTAAAGAAATATTTCTTTGAAACTAAATAAATATATTTAAATATTTTCATCAATTGACCACCCTGGAGTATTGGTCTGGCTACGCCACTGTGTGTGAGCTCGCTAGCACTGCAGAGACATGATGGGTAAATGGATTCGCACGTCTAGCTAGCCTGCCAGCGAGCTCTGGACGACATGGGATGCTACTTTAGAAAAATACATAATACGGTGTGGGGCATATAGCTGTGAGCTGGAATACATGACATTAATGACAGGCTGCAGCAGCAGGATGCGATTCCTGACGACTAGGATAGCGAGCTACATGGAGCTCGGCCTCCAAACAACATTTTCGATTGATAAGGCGATGGCTATATATGCCTCCCCGATCAAAATTACCTCATAACAAAATGGGAGTTTTGAACCGTTTTTGTTTGATGACCAAAACCAGCCATGCCCCAAAAATTTGCCGTTTGTTTGTATTAATGCCAATTATTTTGGCATGCCCACACCAGATTGCCCACTGTAGTCTACTTTTCTTGTGAATTTTGGCCAGTTAGGGGCATTGTACCTCGACCGGTAAACATGTGCATCAAAGAATGACTCCTGGATCCTGATGCAATCTTTTTTTGACAAAGATTGGATTTATTGGCTCAAAATGAAGTATAAATGAGGATACAAACACAGTGGGATCACACCTGAGCTCTGCATAGATGCATACAGGCAACACCAATGCACTCCCACAAAATACACACCCCAAAATATCAAAGACATATAAGACCAAAACTATGTGTAGGCAAGGAAAATAAACTACAAAGCAAATAGATCCGCGATCGACAAACTACATCATTGATCATATCTGCACCAACCATATGATGACACCACATAACGACGGGGTTTACTTCAACAACAATGCCTTCAGGAAGGGAGCAACGCTCAAGCACCGCCGACGTCGGATCCAATCATCGAAAGCCAGAATCTAAGTTTTCATCTAGAAAAATCAGCCCGAGCATATCCGAGCAATGCCTTCAAGAAGATAACAACGTAAATAAATCATCATTGTCAGGTATAATCAACTCGGGCCAGGCCTAAGCTTTCACCCCAGAGCTCGAGACCGATTGCTTCATCGATGTCACTTGTGTCTTGTCGCCACCACTTTTTCGTGACCCTTGACCCAATAGTTACATGTGATGTGTAACTGCTATCACTGCACAACCATCCCTCCGCGTCAAGCCGTCGTCCATAGTTTGATTTTCCCAGGTGAAATCAACCATCGGATCTAGAGAGTGGAACCCTTCGAAATCAACCACGTATGTGCCCCGTTGTGCCCTCGGGGCAAAACCCAAGTGCAACTTTATCTTTTGTTATCTTTTTTTATTAAAAGATAGGCCTCCCTCTAGAGCAAACACCAACGACTGGCCGCTAAATACGAGGCTGAGTGATGAATAATTATCAGGTGCTAACTGAAAAAACCAAGGGCATGCTGACATCACGTACGCCCAACTGTCTCTCTGCCAGCCGCGGAGTACCGCAAAGCATGTTGTTGTGCAGGGATATAGCGGCTAAGTGTAGTCGGATACGCGACCTTCGGTGTCCCGTAGGTCCAAATCGGATATCCCCAGCGAGATGTAGAGGGAAAACAGAGAGGAACTTGCTATGCTTGGTGGGTCGTGGGGTCATGGCTGTGAACAGAAGTGTTGTGTGACGAGGAAGAGTGAATTCTGGTTTTTACCCTCTATTTTGACAGTTTTAACACTAATTACCCTATTTAACGAAATTTCATTCATTTTATCTTATTTAGCAAAAGTGCTACCACAATTTATCCTGTTTAAAATTTATGAGTGTTCTGACCGACGGGTCCTAATTGTAAGGCCTAGCTGGATGCCACATCGGCGGGTTTTTTCTTGATGCTTTTTCTGCACGCCGAACCTCATCGCCCTAGCTTCTTCCGACGGGCTAGGCTCGATATGATCGCACCAGAGCAGCCCAGGAAACATATACTCACTCTCTACCGGTCCACATATTTGCTACCATGGGGTAAATTGTGGTAACAACTTTTGCTAAATGGGGTACTATGGATAAAATCCTACTAAATGGGGTGATTAGTGTCAAAAATGTCAAAATAGAGGGTAAAAACCGGAATTCACTCGACGAGGAACCATCGACTTTCAGGCTGCACTTGGTCCATGTGCCCTTGGCGCAACGGGTCATCTGTACTATCAATGATCACGACAATGACATATGGTGCGGACCTGCCGCAAATGACCAAGTCATGTATGGCTAGCAAGGGCGGTTAGGCCACTGCCCAGACCGAAGCGACGATTCGTTGAGCCAAAGCTGCTCAAAATAGGACGGGTCCGCTCGGGCGACCCCAGCTGGAAACACTGTTATAGCACGACGGGGCAACCAGCTTCCATCAAAAGTAAATCGGCAAGGAAAGCTATGGGCAATGATCACCATCAAGGAAAATAAGAGAGCGGTGTGAGCGTAATCATTTGCAGACAGTTGAGAAAAAAATTATACAAGTAGTTTTCTTCACTTCCGGCTTGCGGTTGGTTTCTGCGCCAATTAGCGCGACGAGTCATCTAGTGAGTATAAGACCTTGAATGCCGAAGATCACAATCTCGCAAAGCAACACTTTCTTTAGGGATCGGCCGCCATGCTCGATTAGGACACCCGGTGATGTTTTATTCGTCCATGCAAATATTGTGACGTTTTAATAAAGCTAGCGAGTTTGCCTAAAAAACCGAACACAACAAGAATGAGAATGGTGGAGAGGTGGATTAGGGACAATAAAAATAAATATGACATCACTTAGATGTGCAATAACTAATTTCTCATCTAAATTGGCGATGAAGGGACCCTTTATTTTTTGGACAGATAGAATACTTTATTCATCAGATCATAGTAGTGATATCATTTACAAGTAAGTATTGATATGAGATAAAAAACATGCACGGTGCTTTTATTTTGGCAAATGGACAGCACCACTTGTACGGGCACCCCGATGTTGAAAGGCCTGTCTCTTTTGAAAACCCGATTGCTAGTTTGAGGACTAGTGCAGTACATTTCTCAAACTGATGGACTAAAATCTTTCCACAGGACAAGCTGATGGACCTGCTGGAATTTTGTCTATTTGGGCCTAGCCTAATAGTAGTTTCAGAAATTTCTAATAAATCCTATAGGCCCACGCAGCCCATTCGTGTAAGGCAAGAGGTGGAACTAAAGTTTAGTCCCACCTTGCTAGTTTAGAGGGAGTTGGACCTCTTTATAAGGGAGGCTCCTTCCCCACTTGTATGAGCATGGGAACAAGAGGGATATCCACGCGCGCTCCTCCTTCGCTGCCCGCCGCGCCGCGGCGCTTCGCTTCGCTTCGCTTCGCTTCGCTTCGCTTGATAGAGGCAAAGGTGTCCCGTCTTTCGATGAGATGATGGATATCGCTTTGGTGGAAGTCGACTTTGACGATCCGACTACGAACGTGCGAGGACGTCGCGCCTTAGCAATCGCTAAACCAACTCCGAGAAGTTATTGACCACGCCGGAGCACGATCAACCTGACCACGAAGGTCTGTTTCCTGCAGGCAAACGAAGAACAAGCAAGAAACTGAGATTGCAATCTGGATATTGCGAATATAAGATGAAAGCTTTATTGATCAAGGCGGGGTTCTATGACGCCTTTGTCTGGTTGTTGAACACAAACGAAGTACGCGAAATTGCAGCTATGGCGAACTTTTAATCTAAACAAAACCCAAAGTCTAAACGATGCCCTAAGGACTGTATATATGGAGGAAGAGGGGGGAATTTCGTGGCCCTTGGTGGAGGGGTCCGAAATCAACCCTATCTCTTGTTTCCCCACACATACGGACTCTAAAAATAGCCTATACTTATGTATTTCGAAATTACATGGGCCTGGCCCAATAATAAGGTGACGCATCACCTATAATAGCCTCGGGACGAAATTTATGAAGTGGCATCTTGTATATTTCGTCCAAGGCTTCATGCACCCATTATGGTGGCTTCAAAGTCCTGAAATCATCACTTGTAACTCCGTTCTTGTTCCCCTTGCGCATGCCATCATCTCCATGCTTGTTCTTGCTCCAATGTTCATCCTTCTCCAAGCTAGGCCCTTCATTTGTAAGCAAAACAAATTTATCCAATTTAGGCAGCATCATATTCTCATGAACATTAGAATCATTACCAAGAAACGAAAATACCTGGTAATTTAGTTGGCGTGTGCGAGCTCTAGTAATTGGTCCAGTATGTATAGCAGCAGGGGCTGTGGGTGTAATAATTGTATTGATGTCCTCATCATCCTCCCCTTCTTGAAATGAAGTCGTCCTCGACGCAAGTTCATCTTCCTCACCCAAATAAGGCTTCAAATCTGCAATGTCAAAAGTGGGACTAACCCCAAAATCTGCAGGCAGCTCAAGTTTATATGCATTATCATTTATTTTCTCTAACACCTTAAAGGGACCATCAGCACGTGGCATTAGCTTTGATTTGCGCAAATCAGGAAATCTATCCTTACGCAAATGTAACCAAACAAGATCTCCAGGTGCAAACACAACATGTTTTCTACCCTTATCTCCAGCAAGTTTATATTTAGCATGCATACGCTCAATGTTTTCCTTAGTTAACTCATGCATTTTTAAAATTGATTCAGCACGTTGTTTAGCATCAAAATTAACCTTCTCCGAAGATGGAAGAGGCAACAAATCAATAGGTGCACGAGGTAGGAAACCATACACAACTTCAAAAGGGCACATCTTAGTAGTAGAATGCAATGAACGATTATAAGCAAATTCAATATGAGGCAAGCATTCATCCCACATTTTCTTATTATTCTTCAAAACAACCCTAAGCATAGTAGACAACGTTCTATTGACTACTTCAGTTTGTTCATCAGTTTGGGGCTGACAAGTAGTACTAAAAAGCAGTTTAGTCCCCAACTTAGCCCATAAACATCTCCAAAAGTGGCTAAGAAATTTAGTATCACGATCTGAAACAATAGTATTTGGCACACCATGCAAGCGAATAATTTCACGAAAGAACAAATCAGCAACATTAACAGCATCATTGCTTTTATGACATAGTATAAAGTGTGCCATTTTCGAGAATCTATCCACGACAAAAAATATGCTATCCCTCCCCTTCTTTGTTCGAGGTAAACCTAAAACAAAGTCCATAGAGATATCCTCCCAAGGAACACTAGGTACAGGCAAAGGCATATATAAACCATGAGGATTGAGTCGTGACTTAGCTTTTTGACATGTAGTGCAGCGAGCAATAAAACGCTCAACATACCATCTCATCTTTGGCCAAAAGAAATGTGTAGCAAGTACGTCCTCCGTCTTCTTCACGCCAAAGTGTCCCATTAATCCTCCTCCATGCGCCTCCTGCAACAACAAAAGACAAAGGGAGCTAGCTGGAATGCATAGCTTGTTAGCACGAAACACAAATCCATCGTTAACGACGAACTTGTTCCACATTCTTCCTTCTTTACAATTCTGCATTACATCTTTAAAATCAGCATCATGCACATATTGATCTTTGATGGTCTCCAAACCAAATATTTTGAAGTCAAGTTGTGAAAGCATAGTATAGCGGCGAGACAATGCATCAGCAATAACATTTTCTTTTCCCTTATTGTGTTTAATGACATAAGGAAAAGTCTCAATGAATTCAACCCATTTAGCATGTCTACAATTCAGTTTAGCTTGACTTTTAATATGTTTCAAAGATTCATGATCAGAATGTATAACAAATTCTTTGGGCCATAAATAATGTTTCCATGTTTCTAAAGTCCGAACAAGAGCATATAATTCTTTATCATAAGTAGAATAATTCAGACTAGGCCCACTCAATTTTTCAGAAAAATATGCAACAGGTTTGCCATCTTGTAATAACACACCTCCTAATCCAGTTCCACTAGCATCACATTCAAGCTCAAAAGTCTTATTAAAATCAGGAAGTTGGAGTAAAGGAGCATGTGTCAACTTATCTTTCAATACCGTGAAGGCTTCTTCCTGTGCGGTACCCCAAAGAAAAGGCACATCTTTCTTTGTAAGCTCATTGAGAGGTGCAGCAATGGTGCTGAAATCTCTCACAAAATGCCTATAGAATCCAGCGAGGCCAAGAAAACTCCTCACTTGTGTGACCGTTTTGGGCTGCGGCCAACTCTCAATAGCTTCAATCTTGGCTTTATCAACTTCAATTCCCTGTGGAGTAACAACATAGCCAAGAAAAGATACTCGGTCGGTGCAAAAGGTGCACTTCCCAAGGTTACCAAACAAACATGCATCACGTAGAGCAATAAAAACAACACATAAATGTTCCAAATGTTCTTCCAAAGATCTGCTATAAATCAATATGTCATCAAAGTAAACTACCACAAATCGTCCAATGAAAGCACGTAAAACTTCGTACATTAATCTCATGAAAGTACTAGGTGCATTAGTTAACCCAAAAGGCATGACTAACCACTCATATAATCCAAACTTAGTTTTAAATGCTGTTTTCCATTCATCTCTCAATTTCATACGAATTTGATGGTATCCACTACGCAAATCAACTTTGGAGAATATTGTAGAGCCACTCAATTCATCAAGCATATCATCTAGCCTAGGAATAGGATGACGATAACGAATAGTAATATTATTAATGCCTCTACAATCAACACACATACGTGATGTACCATCCTTTTTCGGCACTAGAATAATAGGAACAACACAAGGACTAAGGGATTCGCGTATATAACCTTTGTCGAGAAGCTCTTATACTTGACACATAATCTCCTTCGTCTCCTCTGGATTGGTACGGCATGGCGCACGGTTTGGCAGTGAAGCACCGGGAATTAAGTCAATCTGATGCTCAATCCCTCGAATAGGCGGTAATCCTGGTGGCATGTCTTGTGGAAAGACGTCAGCGAACTCCTGCAAAATGTTAGTGACAGCAGGAGGCAAAGAGGAAGGCACGTCCTCGAATGAAAATAATGCCTCTTTGCACACAAAAGCATAGCAAACAGATTTGCTGAAATCTATCTCATCAATATCAGATTTGGTGGCAAATATACATGCACTTTTCAATTTAATTTCAGAAGCAACACTAGATGGTTTATTATTAGGCTTCATTTGTTGCTCAAATTCTTTTGCCACAATCTGATTTTCACTCTTATTCTCTTTATTAGCTCTATTGATATCATCTTTCAAAATAGAATCAGGAGTCATAGGAAGCAAAGTAATATTTTTATCCTTATGAACAAGAGTATACTGATTGTTTCTACCATGGTGTACATAATTTTTATCAAATTGCCATGGTCTACCCAGTAATAAGGAACATGCTAGCATAGGTACCACATCACAATCAACATAATCAGCATATGTAGAGATACTAAAATGCACACGAACAGTACGTGTTACCTTAACCTTGCCGCTGTTGTTGAACCATTGGATGTAGTAAGGATGTGGATGTGGTCTTGTGGTGAGAGAAAACTTCTCCACCATCTCCATGCTAGCCAAGTTGTTGCAGCTCCCTCCGTCTATGATGACGCGCACAGAACGTTCCTTCACAACTCCCTTGGTATGGAACAAATTGTGCCTCTGATTTTGCTCAGCTTGTGTGACCTGCACAATCAAAACACATTGAGCAACTAAATATTCATACCTGTCAGTGTCTTCAGGAGCCATGTATTGCGTCTCATGATCAGAATCATCTCCATCATGTTCTTCACGTGTAATAAGAGCCAAAGTCTCCTCATCATAGTCACTAGCGGACTCATATCCACCATCCGCGGTAGCAATCATCACACGCGGAGATTTGCATTCTCTCGCATAATGACCTCCTCTCTTACAACGACGACAAATAATATCACTTGTGTGCCCTGTTGATGCCATGGAAGAAGAAGAACTTTGTGCAGGCCCGGTAGGTGCGCTCTTGGCAGATAATAGTGGTTGTGCTTGTTTTCTTGTATCACGACTGGAGGAGGCACCTGATTGAGGTGCTGGTGCAGTTGAAGTAGAAGATGCACGCGGTGTCCATGATGAAGGTCGGCCTGCAGAAAAGTTAGTTCGCGCCAATGCTTGTCGATCCTGCACTTCACGTTCAGCTTTACAAGGAAGATGGAATAAATGAGTGATATTAGTATACTCCTTATAGTCTAGAATGGTCTGAATCTCTCTATTTAATCCACCCAGAAAACGTGCAAGCATAGCTTCATTCTCCTCAACAATACCACATCTAATCATGCCAGTTTGTAATTCCTGATAATATTCTTCTACAGAATTTTTCCCTTGTCTTAAACGCTGCAATTTTTGAAGCAATTCACGTTGATAATATGGTGGAACCCAACGCGTACGCATAGCAGTTTTCAAAGCAGCCCAAGTAGTTAGAATAGGATATAATCTACAATGTTCAGACCACCATACACATGCGAAACTAGTGAAAGCACAAACAGCAGCAGCAACCCGTCTCTCCTCGGGATATTGTAAACATGTAAAACATTGTTCAGTTTCTAACTCCCAAGTAAGATATATATCAGGAACATATCTACCCTCAAATGGTGGAATATTCAATTTCAGTTTAGGAATATGGACATCATCTCATACCTGAGGTGGTGGTGCAGGCCTACCATTACCAATATATACCTGAGGTCGACCTGCTGATGGTGGTGCTAGTGGGTGCACGTAGTTCTGATTTTGATCAACCTCATCCTCATAGTCGCCCGCATACTCATCATCCTCCTGGGTACCAGCAGCAGCAGTAGCAGGAGCCAAAGAAGCATCAATAACAGGAACAACAGCACCATAAGTTTGTCCATCCTCAATAGGAACACGCTTCGCTCGTCCATACTAATTCGGAAGGAGGCGTTGTTGATGGTGTTGCAGAGGTGCGATAGGTGCAGCCGGCGGTGGTGGTGGTAAACGCGCGAGCAATTCATTAAACTTGCTATCAAGCTTTGTTTCGAACGTCTTCTCAATGCCATCTATCTTCTCCATGGCCTCGTCAAATCTGTTTAGCACATCTTGCACCTGTCCATTCATCATTTGCTGAAATTTATCATGTAGCTGTTTGTTCGTCAGGTTCTCCCAATCAGTCTCATCGGCTTGTGATCCTACCATGGTTAGCAGCAAATAGAAACACACAAGAATATGATCCTACAGACTACTAAGAAGTGGTGGTGGTGTATAACAAACCCGTCAAGCAAATCTCAAATTCTTACCGGTTCTTACCCAGCAGCAGGTGGTGATCGGCAACCGTTGTAGTCAAAACTCTCAAAGCTTGGATAGAGCGATTACCAGGGAGAGTCAAACGCACGACGTAGATGTATGTGGAGCTGGGAAGGCTTATAATATGGTAGCAAAAGGGGTCAGCAAAAATCAATTCAGAGATGCAAAGTTGAATAAACGCTCAACGACGGTACTGTGCTGGTCCTAGGCTAGACCGTGCTAGAGACGCGAGCCTAGAACACTAACAAAATCACGGCGCTGCACGTAAACAAGGGAAAATCACATTCTGGATTTTTTTTCGCTCTTTTTTTTGCGCTGTTTTTTTTGCGATGCTTTTTTTTTGCGAAAAATCACTATAATGGCGAGTGTCTCAAAACTCTTCCTAGGTCAAACTGACAGGATGGACAAGAAATTTTTTCGACCAATTTTTTTTTGTTTTTTTGACTGCCCGGACCCAAAAACTGGAAACGGGTCAAAAAAAACTTCCTATAATGGCACCTGTCTCAAAACACTCAGAAACACCTAAAAATAGGATAGCCATAAATTTTTTCGAAAAATGCGTTTTCGAAAAATTTTGGGCCTAAACGGAGGGTGGTTTCCAGACTCTTTTTTTTTGAAACCTACTACGGCAAGGAAAACGTATCGGAAACTAGATGAATCTCGAAAACAAACCTAATATGCAAGGAACTCGGATTGGTGGTGGATATATGGTGGTGGTATATGGCAGCTGTGGTAGTATATGGATATGGATCGGTGGTGGTATATGGACACGGATTGGTGGTGGTATATGGATACGGATTCGGAGCGGTGGTGGTAGGTGGCAGGGGCGATGATGATGGTGCGGTGGCGGTGTGACAACTTGTGACCAGAACTCAAAACTCTAAAAGACTAGACGCTAAGACCAGCAACTTGACACGACGATGCAACCGCAAATTCAACAAAGCAAATACAGAAAAGATTATGCAAAGGCTCAGATTGTTTCGGATGGGATGAACTAACCCTAAATTTTTTTGGCTTTTTCGTGGACTATAGGTATGAAGAACAGACTCGTTCTGAACTACAAAAAACTGTAAAATCTCACCGAGCAACCTGGAGCTTTGATACCACTTGATAGAGGCAAAGATGTCCCATCTTTCGATGAGATGATGGATATCGCTTTGGTGGAAGTCGACTTTGACGATCCGACTACGAACGTGCGAGGACGTCGCGCCTTAGCAATCGCTAAACCAACTCCGAGAGGTTATTGACCACGCCGGAGCACGATCAACCTGACCACGAAGGTCTGTTTCCTGCAGGCAAACGAAGAACAAGCAAGAAACTGAGATTGCAATCTGGATATTGCGAATATAAGATGAAAGCTTTATTGATCAAGGTGGGGTTCTGTGACGCCTTTGTCTGGTCGTTGAACACAAACGAAGTACGCGAAGTTGCAGCTATGGCGAACTTTTAATCTAAACAAAACCCAAAGTCTAAACGATGCCCTAAGGGCTGTATATATGGAGGAAGAGGGAGAAATTTCGTGGCCCTTGGTGGAGGGGTCCGAAATCAACCCTATCTCTTGTTTCCCCACACATACAGACTCTAAAAATAGCCTATACTTATGCATTTCAAAATTACATGGGCCTGGCCCAATAATAAGGTGACGCAGCACCTATAATAGCCTCGGGACGAAATTTATGAAGTGGCATCTTGTATATTTTGTCCAAGGCTTCATGCACCCATTATGGTGGCTTCAAAGTCCTGAAATCATCACTTGTAACTCCGTTCTTGTTCCCCTTGCGCATGCCATCATCTCCATGCTTGTTTTTGCTCCAATGTTTATCCTTCTCCAAGCTAGGCCCTTCATTTGTAAGCAAAACAAATGTATCCAATTTAGGCAGCATCATATTCTCATGAACATTAGAATCATTACCAAGAAATGAAAGTACCTGGTAATTTAGTTGGCGTGCGCGAGCTCTAGTAATTGGTCCAGTATGTATAGCAGCAGGGGCTGTGCGAAAGCTGAAACGTTTTGCTGAATACGAACGGTGCACCTCTTCGCCTTCTTCTCTTGCACCTATAAAAGGGAGGTCGCTCCTCCCAGAGAGACGCACCAGAATCTCTTCCTCCTCTCGCCACAAGTTCCTGAGCACTGCGCTGCTGCTATGTTCTTCCTCATCCCGGCTTGCGGCGTGCACCGCAGGTCGGGACAGTAGGCCTCCGAGACCGCACCTTTTGAGTCCTGTACGGGAGAAGGATGATAAGGTTTTTTGGGAGCGCTCAGTGCGACTACTGGCTGCTTCATCACGGACGATCCGGTCACTGACGACTACTTCCCTGACGTTGACTACGTCCTCGACGACATGGAGGACACCGACCCCAAGTCCAGTGCCTCTGCTCCTGCTACTGTCACGTACGTGTTTCTCCCCTTTCTATTGGAGGTTCTGCTACAGTTCCTTGTTCTAGTTTTTGCCCTAGATATGTGAGACTCTATTTCATATATGCAACCTGCTATGCTGTCTGCTTTAGATATGTTTACTTATGGTTCTTATATGAACATGTTGTTTACCTTCTCTTTGTCAAATTGCATGGCTTGTTTTATCACTGCTACACTAGTCATGCTTTATCTAGTATTTCTGTTAATAAAATCACTCGGTAAATTGCTCATATTTCCAACAATCCAGAAACCTTATTATAGGAAATTTACCCCAAGTGGTTTTGCTGCTTCCATGAGACCTCCTATGTTTGAGGGTATCCACTATAAGAGGTGGCGCGTGAGAGCAGTCTTATGGTTTCAAACCATGAGTTGCTATGACGCCACTCTAGGCAAACCTGAAGGAGAGCAAGATGCCCAACAGGCACAAGCTTTTCAGAAAATGGATACCTTGTTTAAGGTTGCGCTCTTGAGTGTTCTTGGAGAGAACATAGTTGATGCTTATGCGTCAATTGATAATGGAAAAGATATGTGGGACGCACTCGAGGCCAAGTTTGGGGTCTTGGATGCCGGCACTGAGCTGTACATCATGGAGCAATTCTATGATTACAGGATGACTGAAGAGCGCTCCATGGTTGAGCAGGCTCATGAGATATAGTCATTTGCTAGAGAACTTGAGCACTTCAATTGCATGCTACCGGACAATTTTGTTGCCGGAGGTATCATCACTAAGCTTCCTCCTTCATGGAGGAACTTTGCTACCTTACTGAAACATAAGAGACATGAGTTTTCCATTCCGGATCTCATTGGTACTCTTGATGTGGAAGAAAATGCGAGAGCAAAGGACACACATGCTCGAGGTATTGAGGGAGGATCTAGTGCCAATGTGGTACAGAAGCAGAACTTCCAGCACCACAAGTTCAAGAACAAGGGCAAGTTTGATGGTAAAGCAAAGTTTGATGGGAAGAACAAGGCTGTGCAACACACGAACTTCAAGAAGAAGAATGGCAAGAAGAAAGGTGCTTGTCATGTGTGTGGAGATCCTGATCATTGGGCTCCTAGTTGCCCTAATCGCTATGACAAGCGTCATCCTGGGAAAGGCGGCAAGACCGCTAATGTTGTCATTGGAGACACTGACATGAAGGATGCTGGGTATGGTATATTTCTCACTATTCTTTCAGTATGTCATTCTCCTGACTGGTTGATTGACACGGGTGCTAATGTGCATGTATGCGGTGATATTTCCATGTTTTCGTCCTATCAGACCGTAGGGACTTCAACCGTGCTGATGGGCAACGATTCAAGTGCTTCTGTTCGTGGTGTTGGCACGGTCGATCTGAAGTTTACTTCGGGGAAGATCGTGCGGCTGAAGAACGTGCATTATGTCCCCTCCGTCAATAAAAATCTTGTTAGCGGATCTCTTCTGTGTAGAGATGGCTATAAGCTTGTCTTTGAGTCGAATAAATTTGTAATATCCAAGTATGGAACCTTTGTTGGTAAAGGCTATGAGTCAGGAGGTCTGTTTCGTTTATCTTATCAAACGTTCGCAATAAAGTTGTTAATCATATTTGCAACAATAGTGAATCAAATGTGTGGCATTCACGTCTTTGTCATGTTAACTTTGGTTGCATGTCGCGACTAGCGAAGTTGAACTTAATCCCTAGTTTCACCACTGTCAAGGGATCTAAGTGTCAAGTGAGTGTGCAAGCTAAGCAACCTTGTAAGTCTCACGTGACTGCGGAGACGAGAAATCTTGCACCACTAGAACTTATACATTCAGATCTATGTGAAATGAATGGTGTTTTGACAAAAGGTGGAAAGAAATATTTCATGACGTTAATTGACGACTCCACTAGATACTGCCGTGTGTATCTTCTGAAATCTAAGGATGAGGCTTTGAACTTTTTCAAGATCTATAAAGCTGAAGTGGAAAACCAACTTGATCGAAAAATCAAGAGGCTTAGGTCCGACCGTGGTGGAGAGTATTTTTCCAATGAATTTGATGCTTTTTGTGCGGAACATGGTATAATCCATGAGAGGACGCCTCCCTACTCACCTCAGTCAAATGGGGTGGCCGAAAGAAAGAACCGTACTCTAACTGATTTGGTTAACGCCATGTTACACACATCGGGTCTCTCCAAGGCATGGTGGGGGGAGGCGATATTGACTGCTTGTCATGTCCTAAACCGAGTTCCCACAAAGAACAAAGAGATAACTCCATTCGAGGAATGGGAGAAGAAAAGGTTAAAGCTCTCTTATCAACGAACCTGGGGTTGTTTGGCGAAAGTCAATGTGCCAATTCCAAAGAAGCGGAAGCTGGGACCAAAAACTGTGGATTGTGTTTTCCTGGGATATGCTTTTCATAGCATTGGCTATAGATTCTTGGTTGTAAAATCTGAGGTACCTGACATGCATGTCGGTACGATCATGGACTCAAATGATGCGACTTTCTTTGAAGATATCTTTCCCATGAAGGATATGGCTACTTCATCTAATCAAGAGATGCCTAGTTCATCGAATCAGGAACCAGTTACAATTACTGAACCTGCCATTTCGATGGAACACTTTGAAAGTCCTGTGGAGGAGAACAATGAAGTTCCTACTAGGAGCAAGAGACAGAGGACTGCCGAGTCTTTTGGTGATGATTTTCTTGTGTATCTCATAGATGACACTCCCAGTTCTATTTCAGAGGCCTATGCATCTGAAGATGCTGACTACTGGAAGGAAGCGGTTCATAGCGAGATGGATTCCATCTTGGCGAATGAAACTTGGGAGATAACTGATCGTCCTTACGGGTGCAAACCTATAGGATGCAAATGGGTATTCAAGAAGAAGCTTAGGCCTGATGGTACTATTGAAAAGTACAAGGCTCGGCTCGTGGCAAAGGGTTATACCCAAAAGGAAGGTGAATACTTCTTTGATACTTACTCACCTGTGGCTCGACTGACAACTATTCGAGTTCTACTTTCACTAGCTGCCTCACATGGTCTTCTCGTTCATCAAATGGATGTTAAGACTGCTTTCCTAAAAGGAGAGTTGGATGAGGAAATTTACATGGAACAACCAGATGGGTTTGTAATAGATGGTCAGGAAGGGAAAGTGTGCAAGTTGCTGAAGTCTTTGTATGGACTCAAGCAAGCACCCAAACAGTGGCATGAGAAATTCGAAAGAACTTTAACAGCTGCAGGCTTTGTTGTGAACGAAGATGACAAATGTGTGTACTATCGCCATGGTGGGGGCGAGGGAGTTATGCTTTGCTTGTATATTGATGACATACTAATTTTCGGAACAAATCTGAATGTTATTAAGGAGGTCAAGGATTTCCTATCTCGCTGTTTTGAGATGAAGGATTTAGGAGTGGCTGATGTCATTCTGAACATCAAGTTGTTGAGAGATGATGATGGTGGGATTACATTGCTTCAATCTCACTATGTGGAAAAGATCTTGAGTCGCTTTGGCTATAGTGACTGCAAGCCCTCTCCAACACCATATGATGCTAGCGTGCTGCTTCGAAAGAATCGAAGAATTGCTAGAGATCAATTGAAGTATTCTCAGATTATTGGCTCGCTTATGTACTTAGCAAGTGCTACAAGACCTGACATCTCTTTTGCTGTTAGCAAACTGAGTCGGTTTGTTTCAAAACCAGGAGATGTGCATTGGAAAGCTCTAGAGAGAGTTTTGCGTTATTTGAAACGCACTGCGAATTATGGAATTCACTACACTGGGCATCCAAAGGCGCTTGAAGGGTATAGTGACTCAAACTGGATCTCAGATGCTGATGAGATAAAGGCCACGAGCGGTTATATATTCACTCATGGAGGTGGCGCTGTTTCTTGGAAGTCTTGCAAGCAGACCATCTTAACAAGGTCAACAATGGAAGCAGAACTCACAGCACTAGATATAGCTACGGTCGAAACAGATTGGCTTCGCCGGCTCTTGAATGACTTGCCGGTAGATGAGAAACCTGTACCGGGTATCCTTATGAACTGTGACAATCAAACTGTGATCACTAAAGTGAGCAGCTCAAAGGATAACATGAAGTCATCAAGACACGTTCAGAGAAGGTTAAAGTGTGTCAGAAAAATGAAAAACTCCGGAGTTATTGCATTGGATTATATCCAAACGTCTAAAAATCTGGCAGATCCTTTTACTAAGGGTCTATCATGTAATGTGATAGATAATGCATCGAGGGAGATGGGTATGAGACCCACAATATGAGTTGTTCACAGTGGTAACCTATTCTTTGTGATCGGAGATCCCGTGAATTAGATGTGGAAGATAAATTGTTGGTCAACTGGGAGGAGAGTATCCCTACTATTAAAATACCACTCCATGAAGATGCAAATACTCTCCTAATCTGCATGGCAGGTTGATGTATATCTTAATGTGTTCTAAGTGGCTCTTTGAAGCAGAGATGTCGTCCTGCAGAACATCTTTTGAAGAACACACCTATATGAGTCTGATTGTTAAACGTCGCAATCTATGAGAGTATGGTTCTCTCTAGTAAACTCATGAAAGGTAACGGAGTATGATGCATAAGCTCCACCCGCGGGGAAGACGTACCCACGGTAGCCACGTATCAGTCAAGGCTTTATGTGAAGCTAGATTCGCAGAAACCTTGCAGTTCAAGGCCCAGTCCACTGTTCAAGTTGCTTACTAGTGTAGCATAGAGTTCTAGGTGGAAGTTCAACTTAACAGTCTCCACTGCAGTACCGGTATATAAAACAGTGTTTTGGAACCAAAGGCAAATTTTGTGTGCCTCTGGGATCTGGTGGGGGATTGCTGGAATTTTGTCTATTTGGGCCTAGCCCAATAGTAGTTTCAGAAATTCCTAATAAATCCTAGAGGCCCACGCAGCCCATTCGTGGAAGGCAAGAGGTGGAACTAAAGTGTAGTCCCACCTTGCTAGTTTAGAGGGAGTTGGACCTCTTTATAAGGAAGGCTCCTTCCCCACTTGTATGAGCATGAGAAGAAGAGGGACATCTACAAGCGCTCCTCCTCCGCCGCCCGCCTCGCCACGCCACGCCTCGTCACGACGCGCCGCGGGTTGCGGGAATGAGCCGAGCCGATGTAAATTTTTGCCACACACTACGGGTATACGAAAGGGCACGCGAAAGCTGAAACGTTTTGCTGTAGTGGAGATTGAATACGAACGACTCACCTCTTCGCCTGCTGCCTGTTCGTTTCGTCTCCCTCGTTCTCTTCAGCTCCCAGCGCAGCCTCTCGCCTTCTTCTCTTGCGCCTATAAAAGGGAGGTCGCTCCTCCCAGAGAGACGCACCAGGATCTCTTCCTCCTCTCGCCACAAGTTCCTGAGCACTGCGCTGCTGCTACGTTCTTCCTCATCCCGGCTTGCGGCGTGCACCGCAGGTCGGGACAGTAGGCCTCCGAGACCGCACCTTTTGAGTCCTGTACGGGAGAAGGATGATAAGGTTTTTGGGGAGCGCTCAGCGCGACTACTGGCTGCTTCATCACGGACGATCCGGTCCCGACGACTACTTCCCCGACGACGACTACTTCCCTGACGTCGACTACTTCCTCGACGACATGGAGGACACCGACCCCAAGTCCAGTGCCTCTGCTCCTGCTACTGTCACGTATGTGTTTCTCCCCTTTCTATTGGAGGTTCTGCTACAGTTCCTTGTTCTAGTTTTTGCCCTAGATATGTTAGACTCTATTTCATATATGCAACCTGCTATGTTGTCTGCTTTAGATATGTTTACTTATGGTTCTTATATGAACATGTTGTTTACCTTCTCTTTGTCAAATTGCATGGCTTGTTTTATCACTGCTACACTAGTCATGCTTTATCTAGTATTTCTGTTAATAAAATCACTCGGTAAATTTCTCATATTTCCCTTATTATAGGCAATTTACCCCAAGTGATTTTGCTGCTTCCATGAGACCTCCTATGTTTGAGGGTATCCACTATAAGAGGTGGCGTGTGAGAGCAGTCTTATGGTTTCAAACCATGAGTTGCTATGACGCCACTCTAGGCAAACCTGAAGAAGAGCAAGATGCCCAATAGGCACAAGCTTTTCAGAAAATGGATACCTTGTTTAAGGCTGCGCTCTTGAGTGTTCTTGGAGAGAACATAGTTGATGCTTATGCATCAATTGATAATGGAAAAGATATGTGGGACGCACTCGAGGCCAAGTTTGGGGTCTCGGATGCCGGCACTGAGCTGTACATCATGGAGCAATTCTATGATTACAGGATGACTGAAGAGCGCTCCGTGGTTGAGCAGGCTCATGAGATACAGTCATTTGCTAGAGAACTTGAGCACTTCAATTGCATGCTACCGGACAAGTTTGTTGCCGGGGGTATCATCACTAAGCTTCCTCCTTCATGGAGGAACTTTTCTACCTTACTGAAACATAAGAGACATGAGTTTTCCGTTCCGGATCTCATTGGTACTCTTGATGTGGAAGAAAAGGCGAGAGCAAAAGAACACACGTGCTCGAGGTATTGAGGGAGGATCTAGTGCCAATGTGGTACAGAAGCAGAACTTCCAGCCCCACAAGTTCAAGAACAAGGGCAAGTTTGATGGTAAAGCAAAGTTTGATGGGAAGAACAAGGCTGTGCAACACACGAACTTCAAGAAGAAGAATGGCAAGAAGAAAGGTGCTTGTGATGTGTGTGGAGATCCTGATCATTGGGCTCCTAGTTGCCCTAATCGCTATGACAAGCGTCATCCTGGGAAAGGCGGCAAGACCGCTAATATTGTCATTGGAGACACTGACATGAAGGATGCTGGGTATGGTATATTTCCCACTATTCTTTCAGTATGTCATTCTCCTGACTGGTTGATTGACATGGGTGCTAATGTGCATGTATGCGGTGATATTTCCATGTTTTCGTCCTATCAGACCGCAGGGACTTCAACCGTGCTGATGGGCAACGGTTCAAGTGCTTCTGTTCGTGGTGTTGGCACGGTCGATCTGAAGTTTACTTCGGGGAAGATCGTGCGGCTGAAGAACATGCATTATGTCCCCTCCGTCAATAAAAATCTTGTTAGCGGATCTCTTCTGTGTAGAGATGGCTATAAGCTTGTCTTTGAGTCGAATAGATTTGTAATATCCAAGTATGGAACCTTTGTTGGTAAAGGCTATGAGTCAGGAGGTCTATTTCGTTTATCCTTATCAAACGTTTGCAATAAAGTTGTTAATCATATTTGCAACAATAGTGAATCAAATGTGTGGCATTCACGTCTTTGTCATGTTAACTTTGGTTGCATGTCGCGACTAGCGAAGTTGAACTTAATCCCTAGTTTCACCACTGTCAAGGGATCTAAGTGTCAAGTGAGTGTGCAAGCTAAGCAACCTTGTAAGTCTCACGTGACTGCGGAGACGAGAAATCTTGCACCACTAGAACTTATACATTCAGATCTATGTGAAATGAATGGTGTTTTGACAAAAGGTGGAAAGAAATATTTCATGACGTTAATTGACGACTCCACTAGATACTGCCGTGTGTATCTTCTGAAATCTAAGGATGAGGCTTTGAACTTTTTCGAGATCTATAAAGCTGAAGTGGAAAACCAACTTGATCGAAAAATCAAGAGGCTTAGGTCCGACCGTGGTGGAGAGTATTTTTCCAATGAATTTGATGCTTTTTGTGCGGAACATGGTATAATCCATGAGAGGACGCCTCCCTACTCACCTCAGTCAAATGGGGTGGCCGAAAGAAAGAACCGTACTCTAACTGATTTGGTTAACGCCATGTTACACACATCGGGTCTCTCCAAGGCATGGTGGGGGGAGGCGATATTGACTGCTTGTCATGTCCTAAACCGAGTTCCCACAAAGAACAAAGAGATAACTCCATTCGAGGAATGGGAGAAGAAAAGGTTAAAGCTCTCTTATCTACGAACCTGGGGTTGTTTGGCGAAAGTCAATGTGCCAATTCCAAAGAAGCGGAAGCTGGGACCAAAAACTGTGGATTGTGTTTTCCTGGGATATGCTTTTCATAGCATTGGCTATAGATTTTTGGTTGTAAAATCTGAGGTACCTGACATGCATGTCGGTACGATCATGGACTTGAATGATGCGACTTTCTTTGAAGATATCTTTCCCATGAAGGATATGGCTACTTCATCTAATCAAGAGATGCCTAGTTCATCGAATCAGGAACCAGTTACAATTATTGAACCTGCCATTTCGATGGAACACTTTGAAAGTCCTGTGGAGGAGAACAATGAAGTTCCTACTAGGAGCAAGAGACAGAGGACTGCCGAGTCTTTTGGTGATGATTTTCTTGTGTATCTCATAGATGACACTCCCAGTTCTATTTCAGAGGCCTATGCATCTGAAGATGCTGACTACTGGAAGGAAGCGGTTCGTAGCGAGATGGATTCCATCTTGGCGAATGAAACTTGGGAGATAACTGATCGTCCTTACGGGTGCAAACCTATAGGATGCAAATGGGTATTCAAGAAGAATCTTAGGCCTGATGGTACTATTGAAAAGTACAAGGCTCGGCTCGTGGTAAAGGGTTATACCCAAAAGGAAGGTGAAGACTTCTTTGATACTTACTCACCTGTGGCTCGACTGACAACTATTCGAGTTCTACTTTCATTAGCTGCCTCACATGGTCTTCTCGTTCATCAAATGGATGTTAAGACTGCTTTCCTAAATGGAGAGTTGGATGAGGAAATTTATATGGAACAACCAGATGGGTTTGTAATAGATGGTCAGGAAGGGAAAGTGTGCAAGTTGCTGAAGTCTTTGTATGGACTCAAGCAAGCACCCAAACAGTGGCATGAGAAATTCGAAAGAATTTTAACAGCTACAGGCTTTGTTGTGAACGAAGCTGACAAATGTGTGTACTATCGCCATGGTGGGGGCGAGGGAGTTATGCTTTGCTTGTATGTTGATGACATACTAATTTTCGGAACAAATCTGAATGTTATTAAGGAGATCAAGGATTTCCTATCTCGCTGTTTTGAGATGAAGGATTTAGGAGTGGCTGATGTCATTCTGAACATCAAGTTGTTGAGAGATGATGATGGTGGGATTACATTGCTTCAATCTCACTATGTGGAAAAGATCTTGAGTCGCTTTGGCTATAGTGACTGCAAGCCCTCTCCAACACCATATGATGCTAGCGTGCTGCTTCGAAAGAATCGAAGAATTGCTAGAGATCAATTGAAGTATTCTCAGATTATTGGCTCGCTTATGTACTTAGCAAGTGATACAAGACCTGACATCTCTTTTGCTGTTAGCAAACTGAGTCGGTTTGTTTCAAAACCAGGAGATGTGCATTGGAAAGCTCTAGAGAGAGTTTTGCGTTATTTGAAAGACACTGCGAATTATGGAATTCACTACACTGGGCATCCAAAGGTGCTTGAAGGGTATAGTGACTCAAACTGGATCTCAGATGCTGATGAGATAAAGGCCACGAGCGGTTATGTATTCACTCATGGAGGTGGCGCTGTGTCTTGGAAGTCTTGCAAGCAGACCATCTTAACGAGGTCAACAATGGAAGCAGAACTCACAGCACTAGATACAGCTATGGTCGAAGCAGATTGGCTTCACCGACTCTTGAATGACTTGCTGGTAGTTGAGAAACCTGTACCGGGTATCCTTATGAACTATGACAATCAAACTGTGATCACTAAAGTGAGCAGCTCAAAGGATAACATGAAGTCATCAAGACACGTTCAGAGAAGGTTAAAGTCTGTCAGAAAAATGAAAAACTCCGGAGTTATTGCATTGGATTATATCCAAACGTCTAAAAATCCGGCAGATCCTTTTACTAAGGGTCTATCACGTAATGTGATAGATAATGCATCGAAGGAGATGGGTATGAGACCCACAATATGAGTTGTTCACAGTGGTAACCTATTCTTTGTGATCGGAGATCCCGTGAATTAGATGTGGAGGACAAGCTGTTGGTCAACTGGGAGGAGAGTATCCCTACTATTAAAATACCACTCCATGAAGATGCAATACTCTCCTATTCTGCATGGCAGGTTGATGTATATCTTAATGTGTTCTAAGTGGCTCTTTGAAGCAGAGATATCGTCCTGCAGAACATCGTTTGAAGAACGCACCTATATGAGTCTGATTGTTAAACTCGCAATCTATGAGAGTAGGGTTCTCTCTAGTAAACTCATGAAAGATCACGGAGTATGACGCATAAGCTCCACCCGCGGGGAAGACCCATGGTAGCCACGTATCGATCAAGGCTTTATGTGAAGCTAGATTCGCAGAAAACTTGCAGTTCAAGGCCCAGTCCACTGTTCAAGTTGCTTACTAGTGTAGCATAGAGTTCTAGGTGGAAATTCAACTTAACAGTCTCCACTGCAGTACCGGTATATAAAACAGTGTTTTGGAACCAAAGGCAAATTTTGTGTGCCTCTAGGATCTGGTGGGGGATTGCTGAAATTTTGTCTATTTGGGCCTAGCCCAATAGTAGTTTCAGAAATTCCTAATAAATCGTAGAGGCCCACGCAGCCCATTCGTGCAAGGCAAGAGGTGGAACTAAAGTTTAGTCCCACCTTGCTAGTTTAGAGGGAGATGGACCTCTTTATAAGGGAGGCTCCTTCTCCACTTGTATGAGCATGAGAACAAGAGGGACATCCACACGCGCTCCTCCTCCGCCGCCCGCCTCGCCATGCCTCGCCTCGCCACGCCACGACGCGACGCGGGTTGCGGGTTGCGGGTTGCGGGAATGAGCCGAGCCGATGTAAATTTTTGCCACGCACTACGGGTATACGAAAGGGCACGCGAAAGCTGAAACGTTTTGCTGTAGTGGAGATTGAATACGAACGGCGCACCTCTCTGCCTGTTGCCTGTTCGTTTCGTCTCCCTCATTCTCTTCAGCTCCCAGCGCAGCCTCTCGCCTTCTTCTCTTGCGCCTATAAAAGGGAGGTCGCTCCTCCCAGAGAGACGCACCAGAATCTCTTCCTCCTCTCGCCACAAGTTCCTGAGCACTGCGCTGCTGCTACGTTCTTCCTCATCCCGGCTTGCGGCGTGCACCGCAGGTCGGGACAGTAGGCCTCCGAGACCGCACCTTTTGAGTCCTGTACGGGAGAAGGATGATAAGGTTTTTGGGGAGTGCTCAGCGCGACTACTGGCTGCTTCGTCACGGACGATCCGGTCGCCGACGACTACTTCCCCGACGACGACTACTTCCCTGACGTCGACTACCTCCTCGACGACATGGAGGACACCGACCCCAAGTCCAGTGCCTCTGCTCCTGGTACTGTCACGTATGTGTTTCTCCCCTTTCTATTGGAGGTTATGCTACAGTTCCTTGTTCTAGTTTTTGCCCTAGATATGTTAGACTCTATTTCATATATGCAACCTGCTATGCTGTCTGCTTTAGATATGTTACTTATGGTTCTTATATGAACATATTGTTTACCTTCTCTTTGTCAAATTGCATGGCTTGTTTTATCACTGCTACACTAGTCATGCTTTATCTAGTATTTCTGTTAATAAAATCACTCGGTAAATTGCTCATATTTCGAACAGGACCTACCACAGGTGCAAACATGCGAAGCTACATGTACGTATGCATCACGATCGAGTAGGCACATGTACAGTACAACCGACCAACTCTGTCGGCCCTGTGCTTGGCACTCCTTCCACCCCGAACTTGTCGTCTGCTCATCAGTTCTAGAATCCGGTGCCGAAGCCCGTCCGCTTCATCATCTTCATAAACACCTCCAAGTCGACCTCACCATCACGCATGATCCGATCGAGCGAGCGTAAATTCCGGACTTGAACCAAAAAAAACAACATAGACGATATCAAAGAGAGGAAGAGATGTGCAGTGCAGTGCACGGACCGTTTTCGTCGGCGGCCTGGATCATCTCCCTGACCTCATCGAGCGTGAAGTGCTCGCCGGCCTCGATGGCCAACCGCTGGATGTCCACGTCCGATATCTTTTTTGACGAACCGCAGCAGGTTCTGCTTTTCATTCATTAAGAGGGAAACCACAGGTTACAGGACAGGACCGTAATCAGGTGGCGTAACTACAAAAATGAAGGGAAAAATACTATCTTCCCTGCGGATGATATATTAACAGTCAAAGAGATCAAAGAAATTGTGGTCATGAGCCATGAGAGGAGCTAGAGTGCGTGTGTACATTCCCCTCCCTGTTGCCTTGCCGTCTCTTCGTTTGTCGTCTAGTCGCCTCCCGAAGTTTTTAGAGTCTCTTCTGTCTACAAAAAAAGTAAAAAAAATCGCAACGTTTGGACTCCATTTAGTATTGATTTTTCCGAAAACCAAGTACAACCAGAAAATGACAACTGGCACTAGACACTGGGCTAATATGTCATTTCCAAAAATGATATAAAATTGACGCATATAAAGTATTCAAAATTGATAATGTAATAGCATAAAACAGTAAAAAATTATGGATACATTGAAGACATCATGCTCCGACACGTGTTGACTGAAAGATTCAAACTAATGAGGTCGATATTCTCATCATGCTTGCCGCCATTGATCAAGGATGACGACATCTCAATGTCCTTAAAAAAGAAACCGTCGGGCCGATGAACTGTTATTCGTCACTGGACTCCTCAAACGTGGAGTGAAGGAGGTTACATACATCATCGTGGACATCAACAAAAACAATGGGATTGTCGGTAGGTGGTGTAGGAAAATTGGTGGTTGCAGATGGCCCGTGGAAGTGTTGTACACCATGGTAAACTCCTCGCTAGCATTGAAAGTGCCGAGCCACACCCGCATGCCTTTATATGGGTCACAGATCTCAGCTAGATAATTATCTCACAACCGCCTCCGCACGCAAAGGAACTTCGGCTCGTCCCCCGCTGTAACGCTCTAGTCTTGCCGTCGACGACGCCGGAAAAGTAAATCAGGAAATAATTTTCTATTTGTTTGATAACTCAGATGTACTTAATTTTTTTTAATAATTATAATCTATGAAACTCATATATTTATACTAAGCTCTTATAATTTTTAATAGCAAACTATGTTTAACAAGGGTGCATTTTGTTTAAACACAAACATTGGCAAACACATTTTTTCAAAAACTCGAACCACATTTTGGCAAAATTTATGTTGATTTTTCAAAGTTAGATATGTAGTTAGAGATGTATTGCTAAACAAAATTTTGGGAGACACACAAGGTGAAACAAAATAGCATTTCCTCAGTTATCTTATTTTATTAGTATATTTTGTGTTTCTATGTGTTCAAATTCATTTTAGTTTCTTTTAGATATCACTTTTAGAGCCTTCTCTAGGTTAATAATCTAACAAATATCTTGAGATACGTTTATGCTGTAACTAGGTAGAGAATTATGAAGTGTTTGCAATATCTATAGCTAGTTTGTTCTCAAAACATTTTGTCGTTTTTTCTGGGTTCTATTAGAGCATCTACAACCATAATACTAATCCGAGCACGTATACGCCCGCGGACAGTGACTCGACGGACATCAAAACTTGGCATGTGCAACCACAGTCCCTATTTTCGAAACAGAAAGCCCGTGCAAACACATGCACATCGATTCTTTTGGGCTAACATAGCTTTGGTGCACACAAATACAAATAGTTCATACTTAATAGTACACGATCCAAATATAACTCAAACATAAATATTGTTCATAATGCATAATTGATAAAATAGAAGACACGTTTACTGATTTCCGGTGTGCGTCCACATATGCTCGACATGATCATTCAGAAGTTGCATATGCACTTACTGATCTCGCACTTGTCGATGCATCTCCAGAAAGTTGGCAATGTTCGCTACCTCTTATTGCAGGAAGAGGACCTGAACACCGGGTTCTCGAGCATGCGCTCTGCCCCTTCACCTCCATTCTCGACAATTATGTTGCGCAAGATAACACATGTCATGAGCTACCAAAGTGTCTTTGATTCTCACATCATCGCAACACCACGAACAATGCCCCAACGAGATTGGAGCACTCCAAATGCCCTCTCCACATAATTCCTATATGCCTCTTGCATTGCTGCAAAGCGGATTTGTTTGTTGCATTGGGGTTCAGATATGGTCTTCACAAACGCCGCCCACTGAGCATAGATACCATCGGCAAGGTAGTACCCCATGGCGTAGTTGTGTCTGTTGATGGTATAGTTGCACGGTGGAGCTTTTCCATCACAGAGTCTCTTGAACAAAAGAGACCATTGGAGCATATTGATGCCATCGAACAAACCTGGCGTACCAAGAAAGCATGCAAAATCCACAAGTCCTGTGATGCCACTGTTTCAAGTATGATGGCGACTTCTTGGACGTGACCTTGGTATTGCACACTCAAACCTTTTGGGTAGTTCTTCCACTGCTAGTGCATGCAATTAACTGAACCTAGCATACCAGGGAATCCTCTTGCTGCTCCAAGTGCCAACAACTTCTCTTTATCCTCCACAGTTGGCTCTCTCAGGTACTCTGGTTCAAACACCTTCACCACAATGCGTGCAAATTGCATAGTGATGTTCAAGATAGTGGTCTCCCCCATCCAGATTTGTGCATCAGTTGCATCTGCTGCTTTACCATAAGCAAGCATCCTAAGAGCAGTAGTGCATTTCTGCAGAAGAGGAAGATAGTTTTCCGCAACAATGCTTCTCCAGCTTGAAGTTGTCATTAGCCTTCTCCACGCCTTCCACTACCCGCAAGAACAAGTTTTTGCCTATCCAGTAGCGATGACGAAAGAAAGTTTCATGGAATATTGGGACAACTATGAAGTAGTCCGTGAACAGAAGCCCTGCACCAGCAATCCTATCACGCAGAATCACTCTATGGCCCTTGATGGAATACTTGGAGTTTAGGACATGCTCCTCTACCTTCTCAAACTCCTCTTGGATGCTCATCATCATCATCATCATCATCGTCATCATCATCATCATCATCATCATCATTTTGACATCCTCATCGTCCAAATCCGACAACGCGATGAACTCGTTGAATATGAATTCGATCATCATTTCCATGGTCATCATTCCATGCCGAATCTATTGGTGACCTAGAAGTAATGAACGAAAGAATTAAAAACCGGCTTGGAAATTTCATCGAACACATAGAGCGTGGGGTGCAAATATGTGGGAGTTTGACGTACCGGGACGCCGTCCGGTGGCGGCCTGGTCGGCAACAGTGTGAGTAGGGGCATCTAGTGGCGAAGCCCTGAGTTGGGGATGGTGGCGGAGCGCCGATGCTGGCGGAAGTCTGGTGCTGACAGTGTGGAGGAGGGCGAACAAAGAAGAGGAGAGTGCTACCCGGACAAGGAGAGGGGAGGCGGATATGATCGAATTGGCATGGGCTCCAACGATTAGTCGTACGTGGCGGGCGTGTCTGGGGCCCCCATATCTGCCCCAGATTTGATCCAGATATGGGGAGTGCCTGTCTGTCCGAGCGTTCGGGCCAGATATGGGAAGACCGGTTGGGTGATATTTTTTCATCCGGACACTGAGTGGACAGCCCGCTCGGGCATTTGGGGCGGGCATGGGGGCCAGGTTGTAGATGCTCTCAATGATCTAATATGGTCATGCCAGGTTAAATAACCAATTGATAAGGTGACGACTATGCATGCTACTCCAGTAAAAAAAATGCTTGAACTGGTAAATGCTTGCGATATCTGCTATGTAGAAGGGCTACATTTTCATGACATAATGGGAGTTTTGAACTGGTTTTTGTTTGGTGACCAAAACGGACCATGCCCCAAAATTTGGCATGCCCACACGAAATTGCCCACGTTAGTCCATTTTCCTTACGAATTTTGGCCAGTCATGACAATTGTACGCCGGCCGGGGTAAACATGTGCATCAAAGAATGACTCCTGGATCCTGATGCGATATACTTTTTTTACAAGGGTGGATTTTGTTGGCCCAAAATAAGGTATTAAGAGAATACAAACATAATGAGGTGGCATCCGACCTCTGCATATGTAACGATCAACATCAACACACGTCCACAAAATACAAGCCAACAAATATCAAATTCATAGAAGACCAAAACTATGTGAAGGCAAGGGAATAAACCCAAAAGCGAACAGATTTGCGATCGACAAACTATACCAATGATCATAGCTACACCAACCATCTCATAACACCACACAGATGATAAGGTTCTTCAACAGTAATGCCTTCAAGAAGGGAGCGACGGTCAAGCGCCGCCATCACTGGATCCAACCATCCAAGGCCAGAATCTAGGTTTTCACCTAAAGAACCAGTCCAACCATATCCGAGCAGCACCTTCAACAAGGTAACGACGTAAAAACATTACCATTGTCAAGTATAATCAATTTGGGTCAGACCTAGGGTTTCATCCCAGAGCTCGAGACTGGGTGCTCGAGCACCACCACCATCAGTGTCACTTATGTCTTTTCACCACCACTTTTCCGTGACACAACCGTTACATGCGATGTGCGACCGCCGTCGTTGCACTACATTCTTTCCTCCATGTCAAGCCGTCGTCCATAGTTTGCACTTTCCGATTGAAGTCAACCACCGAATGTAGCGAAATGAGCCCTCACGAAGACCTTTCGGTGGCTAATACAATCTGCAACGAGTATGTCACTACAGGCCGTCGTAGTCACCACAGATCAAGGAGGATCCACCCCAATGGTGGCTCCCAGCGATAAGGGAACTTCCAACAATGACCAAGGGTAGGGGCAACACAGCCCCAGTGGCTATGATGCTCGAAGCCCGGGAACGAGATCAGTGACGATTCTAGTGGGCATGCTTCAACAGGCTCAAGCCTGCCCTCTAAAACTGAAAAACAAAAATTTACTACTAGTTCCTAGCCCATCTCAGCCCACTGTCTAGTGTCTAGCCTGTTGTTTACCAGTTCCAACCCTTGTACTGAGAAGTTGAGCCTGCCCTTCATTTTCATCCAAGATTCGCCACTGGACGAGATGACCCAACAACCGGCGGGTCCCAGTAGCCATCGACAGCAGCAGCCACACTTGTGACGGCCGCCGCAACCCAACAGTAGGAGAGGGATCCTGAGCCACCCAACCTGCAGCCAGAAAAAGCATTGAGCCCGACCGGGTCAAGAGGCGCACGAGCGACGCTATGTGGGAATGAGATCCACACGGAAGAGTTGTGCTAAAGGATGGGGACGTGCGAAGTGGCCCGCCGCCGTGGTCCACCGCATGGGGCTTCGCTCTGGAGACGGAAAGAAGGAGGGGTGGGGAGGAGGGCTAGGCGATGGCGGCGGAAGCGCCTCTCGTCACCCGGTTTGGTTGATATCCTTTTCTTGAACCGCGTTTTCTCAAAAATGCATCGTAGTTGATTGAACGGGCTGGCAAGGAGAAGAAATGACATTGCAGATATCATCGGTATGTTGCATCTTGTAAGTTACCAAGGGCATCTCCAACGGTGTGCCTCAAATCGCCCGCAAGTTTTTTAACCGCCATGTCCGGATTTTTTTTACCATTCAAACATGTGTTGCATATGCTTCGCGGGAGCGCCCACACGTCTAAATTCCCGCA
>NC_041393.1:696528952-696543453 GCF_002162155.2 Triticum dicoccoides
GTACGCGTTCGACAATGGGGTCCCACCCAAAACCCTCTCCCATGTGTCCTCTCCAACCCTGCCTCCGCTTTGGGTGCTGCATTCATGCCGGTCCAAGCGATGCGAACAGTCTGCAACATCCGTCTGTAAGGCACAACAACAACACCCATGCCTTGCCCGCCGCACTGGCAATGGGCTTCCTGTAGCCATCGCCGTTGCAACCGACGTGCTTCCCCACACTGCTGATGGTGGGTCAGTGGCCGCTGAATGCGATCTGGCATAGATGGGGGAGGGGGCCGGGATAGCTGACAAGAGGTCAATGCCTTGTCAGGCCATGTTGGCCACCCACAGTGTTGGATGGGGTTGCTGCCGGCTAGCATGGGAGTGGGATGTCGTGGTTGAACACGAAGGGGCGGTGTTAGAGAGAGTGATGCAGTGTGGTGTGAATGGGAGTGAGTGGTGACAGAAGAGAGAGGAGGGGTTTTGAGACGTCCCATTGTCTCCTACGCTTCCCAATGCATGCAAGCAAGAGCTACGTGTGGCTCAAGCGATCTTGGTTCGCAAAAACTGTCGAATCGGCCATTCCTCACTCAGCCTGGCACAGAGTTGCTTTAAGTTCTGTCAGGGCCGAGAAACACATGCAACTGAGCCTACCAAATGCCCAATTTTTGCACCGTGTGGGCCTGGTTGGGCTCGATGTAGCCTACCAAGTAAGTCCTCAACTGACCCATGCAGAGTTGCTTCTTGCTGCACCACGCCCAATCCCACTTTAGCGCGGGAGGGGGTATTGACGAGGAAGTGAGAACATAGTTTTATTGTTTGGTAGGAAAATACTTTATAGAAAAGGGTAGTGGTGACGGGGTAAAAACTTTCTTCATCAGGAAATTGTGGTATCATGTAAAACTAGAGGCTAACGCACGCTTCGGAGCGCCATTCTTCACACACATGATTAACTCTTTTGTACCTGGTAGATTATTGTGATCGGTTGTTTTGTTTGGATGTTATCCTTGTTGGCTTGTGCTTTAGTTATGTTTGGTGGTGTTTTTTCTCGTTCGTATATCTCATGTCAGGTTGCCTCTGCAGACAATATTTGTTTCGCGAGGAGAGTGGAGTTGTCTGTGGTTATGATGTATTTACATGTTTCGACCTCGATATCAGTCGTTGGTGGTATTTGGGCCTCTTGGGAGCTCCTATACCACGTCAAAACCGTGGAATTGGTGCTATAGCACTTGCATATGGGCCGCCCCATAAAGCTCTCGGTTGCTTAGCTTCTTTTTCCACTCGTCCTACTGCCAGCTCTATAATAATTGGTTATCTTTTTTTATTTGCAAGTGTTAGTTTAATTAAAAGATTTTCAAGGATTTAAAAAATGTTGTAAATTTAAAAATCATTGATTTTAGAAAAAAAAGTTCTTGAATTTCAAAAAATATTCACAAAATAAATAAGGTTTCAAATTTAAAATGTTCACAAACATCAAAATGACCGTGAACTTGAAAATATCCACGAATTTAATAAATAATAATGAATCTGAACAAAATGTTAATTTTTTTTAAAAAATATTTTTAATAATCACAAATTTTCTCATGAATAAGAATGTGAAAAAAGAGAATAAGAAATAAAACGTAATACGTAGCACATACCCTTCCATGCGGGGCCCTTAGCGACCCCACAACCCCCAAAGCACCACAGCGCTTCAAGTTCAAATCATGGGAGTTTAGTATCTCTATAGATTAATATAAGATATTAGACTAATAGTGATATCATTTACATTCCCAAGTACTGATGAGATAAGCAAACACATTGCTTTTTGGGAGCAGAACGGCACCACTTGTCGGCGCCAGGTAATTTTGGTACATGTACGCAAACACCTAGCAAAAGAAATCCCAGGTGCAAACATTTGTGACTACATGTACGTATGCAGCACGATCGAGTAGGTACATGTACAAGTAAGTACAACCCGCGAATTATGTCGGTTCATTCAGCTTGTCCTCTGCTCTGTTCTAGAATCCAGTGCCGAAGCCTGTCCGCTTCATCATCTTCATAAACTCCTCCATGTCGACCTCGCCGTCACCTGCACAAGCATGATCCGATCGAGCCAGCGTAAGCAACGTAGACGGCAGGAAACGTGGAAAACTGAAGTTCAGAGAGATGGGCAGTGCAGTCTGCACGGAGCCACGCACCGTTTTCGTCGGCGGCCTGGATCATCTCTCTGACCTCGTCGAGCGTGAAGTGCTCGCCGGCCTCGATGGCCAGGCGCTGGATGTCCATGTCCGATATCTTCCCCTGCGGATGATATTCATGTATTAGCAGTCGGAGAGATCAAAGAATTGTGGTCATGAGCCATGAGAGCAGCTAGAGTGCGTGCGTGCGTTCGTACGTTGGCGTCCTGGTCGATGATCCGGAAGGCCTTGTGGAGCTCGTCCCTGGCGTCCCTCTCGCCCATCTTGTCCGTCATCATGTGTATGAACTCGTCCAGGTCGATCGTGCCGCTGCCGTCCTTGTCCACCTCCGCGATCATCTGCTGGATCTGCTCCGGCGTCATCTCAAACCCCAGCGCTCTGCAAATCAACAAACATATCAACACATCAAGGCACACAATCAGATCAGATGATGGACTCACTCGCTGAGTCGCAATCAAAATTCAAAGGCACAGGTTTCTGACGACGCTGGAATCAAGTAAGAAGGGTAGTCAGTAGTACGTACCTCATTGCAACGTTGAGCTCCCTTGCATCAATGGTGCCGGAGCCATCGGTGTCGAAGAGATCGAAGGCCTCCTTGATCTCCTTCCTCTTCTGCGCCGTCAGCCGCTTGCGCCCGCCCCTGTCCCTCCGATAACCGGGCCGGGGATCATCCCATGAAGGCTCCTGCCGCTGCCCTCTGAAGTAGCTCGTCTACATGCCAAACAAAAAGCAGAGCTCAGCTCAGCTCAGCGGACGTACTACTCTCCAATGGAGTAACTGAATTCTTTCTTTCCTATACATCATCGGTAATCAATCAAAAGCAGCAGCGAAGAGGAGCAGGAACTAATCAGCGAGAGAAAATTCGGCAATCAAAAGTAAGTTTTCCAGCAGTTCATCTGCGCACCATTTTGGAGGGGAGGAAGCAGAGCAGAGCAGAGGTTTCTCCCGAGCACCTTCTATCTCGTCCTTTCTTAAGACTCCCTTTCTTCCTTTTCTTGGAGAAAGTGGGAGAATGATCGGGTTGGGTCGTCTTCTTTCCACGAGCCAAAGAGAGAGGAAAGTAGAGAGGGGAATTCTGAAGAAAGCGCTCACAGAAAGGGGATCATTAGATTTCGAGAGCACAGGTGACGGACTGGCGTGCAGGTTTGGCACATGCTTTTCCGGGTTTCAGTGGCTGTTTCGTGTTGCGTGAAACGATGGCGCCATACCTGTTGTGTCGCTTTTACGGCCCGGACACGGAACGGGCTGCCCCCAACAGGCGACCGTGACCGCTGGACGGCTCAAGACTCAACAGTCAAGAGTGTATGATTGTTCTATTTTGCAAAGTAGATGTATTATTAATTGGCTACTGTTTGCCATTTGATTCTGACGGCGACAGGTTCTTCGTAGTGTAGCTGCAGCTGACTATGAGCAAAAAAAATCCGTATTCGCCACTTTCTAACAGGGCCCACTCCAGCATTTATTTAATATATAAATAAATGCTGGAGTGGGCCCACTCCAGCATTCTTTGCAAGATGCCCTTTTATTTCAAGCATTTTGCATCTTTTAATCATAAAAGAAAAATCAATCTCCATAGAGCCAAATGGCTCCCGATCACATATGCTCTGCAAATCTGAGATGTGTCATTTGGCATGGGATATGTGTCAGAGCATCTCTAGCCGATACCCTTAAAGGCTATAGAAGAGTAAAATTTTGAAGTTTACTCCTCTAAATCGGACCTAAAGTCCTAAATCCTAGATGAGTAACATTTTTACTCCTCGGCCGGATTTCTCTTCGGGGCGCCTAAAAACACTCAGCCCCGCACTGCGTCGCCATTCCTGCCGCCGCCTCCTCACGCACCGCCATCGCCACCGATGACCACTGCACCGACCGGAATGGGGAGCCAAGACCCTTCCGCCACCCCATCAGCCGTCACCGCCGCAAACCACACCCCCGCAATCGCTCGCGACAAAAAAAGGTTGGGGATCAAAAATCTTGTCTCGTTCAGTACACCGGCTGCCACCTCCGGGGTGGCCACTACCTTTTCGGCGACGATAGGCCACCCTCCCGCTGCTCCCGGCGACGGCAAGCGAACGAAACCGATGGTCGCCCCGTTGTCCCCTGTCGCCAAGGAGGCGGTGAAGAAGAATAAGAAAAAAGCCACTCCGACCCCTCATCTCCGACCATCCCTACGGCCAGTGCTCCGGCGTGTCTGGCCGCAGTAGCCGGCAACAAGGGCCACGATCGCCAAGTGCTTGATGAAATGCCTACCAAAATATGCCTACTAGGTAAAAAAAAAATATTTTGGCCGATGCATTTTGCGGTGATTGTTGGTGGCCAATGGATGATGGAGTTTGTTGTTGTTGTTGTCGTAGTGTGGAGATGAACATAGCCGAATTCTTGGCGTCTTTTGAGTCCTCTCGTACGCTTGGGCTTGATGATCACAATTATGATTCGGTGTGGGATCATCAAGTAGCCGAAGAGGATGAACTTGAGGGGGTGGTCAAAGATGAGTTTGATGATCCAATGGAGACCGGACCCAATCAAGCATGAAGCAACCAAGGATTAGAACTTGCGACTACAACCAAGTTGAAGATGTTGCTTTATGCTATGCTTGCATGAACATCTCCATGGATGCAACGGTTGGAATGAACCAATCAAAGGACCATTTTTTGGGGAGAATTGTGGAGTACTACAACAACTCAGTGAAGGTGACATGAAGCCACACACAAGGGTCTCTTGGACCAATCAAAGGACCGTTTTTGTGTTCTGTGTGTGCTATACAGGTTGAGTAACAGACTCTAGCTCCTCTTGAAATGCAACAGATCATTGAAGAACTTGCTAATGTATTTGGCACTCCAAAGGAACTACCTCCAAGAAGACACTGTGATCACAAAATTCCATTAACACCAGGGGAAAGACCTATTGCTATGAGACCTTACAGGATTGTGCCACATCTAAAGGATGAATTAGAGAAACAGATTGAGGAATTATTGTAGTCTAGAATGATCAGAGTTAGTAGAAGTCCATTTTCTTCTCAAGTTATGTTAGTCAAAAAAGGGAGGGGAATGGGGATTAGAGATTGATTACATGATGCTAAATGCTATAACTATCAAAAGAAAATTTCCCTTGCCAGTTATTGATGAGCTCTCAGGAGCATCCTGGTTTACCAAGTTAGACCTTAAGGCAGGTTATCAACAGATAATATTAGCTCCAAGGGAGGACTACAAGACAACATTTCAAACTTACATTGGATAGTATGAGTTCAAATTGATGGCTTTTGGAGTTAGTGGGGATCCTGGTACATTCCAAGGAGTTTTGAACACTACCTTGTCACTAGTTAACAGGAAAACAACCTTGGTGTTTTTCGATGATATCTTAGTCTTTGGCAAAACTTGTGCAGAACATTTGTTGCATATTAAGCTGGTGTTATCTTTACTCCAAGCATACCAATGGAAAATCGAATTATCTACATGTGCTTTTGCCCAACAACAAATTTCTTATCTGGGGCATACTATCAGAGTTGAAGGTGTGGCTACTGACCCTAGTAAGGTGCAAGCAGTGGCAAAATAGCCCACTCCTACTAATGTTAAGGAGGTGACAGGATTTCTTGGTCTTACTGGGTACTACAGGATGTTCATTAAGCACTATGGTATCATCAACAAGCCCTTGTCATAGCTACTCAAAAAAGGAAATTCATTTCTTTGGACCATAGTGACTGAAACAATATTTAACACCTTGAAACAAGCACTTGTGGAAGCCCCAATGCTAGCCTTGCCTCAATTTGACAAACCTTTTCTCGTAGAGACTAATGCTTGTGAAGTGGGCATTGGAGATGTTTTAATGCATGATGGTCATCCATTAGCTTATGTCAGTAAGTCCTTGGGCCCTAAGAACATAGCATTATCAGTTTATGAAAAAGAATATATGGCCATCTTGTTAGGAGTTGAACAGTGGAGGTCCTACTTTCAATCTAGCAGTTTACTATTAGAACTGGCCAGAAGAGCTTAGTGCATTTGCAGAATCAAAAGTTACATACAGTTTGGCAACAAAAAGATTTTACAAAACTAATGGGTCTAAATTATCATAAAAAGGGGGTTGATAATTCTGCTGCAGCTGCTCTGTCAGAGCACAACCTGTGTGGATGGAAGAAATTGTGGCCAGTTATTCTCAAGATGACAAGGCCACTGAAATATTGCAGCAATTGTGAGTCAATCCATCTGTTAAACCTCATTATCAGTGCTTCAAGGCTTGATTAGATACAAGAACTATATTTTGATTCATAATAATAAGGAGTTGTAGGATAAAATCTTTTCTGCCTTCCATGACAGTCATGTTGGTGGCCACTTTGGATTTCCCGTTACTTATAACATGATCCATTCTCTGTTAAGGTGGTCTGGCATGAAGGGTTTTATCAAGAACAAGGTGCAATCATGTGTTACTTGCCAACAAGCTAAACCAGAAAGAGTAAAATACCCAGGTCTTCTCTCTCCCTTGCCAGTCCCTAGTAAAGCATGAGAAACTGTCACTGTGGATTTCATTACTGGTTTACCAGTGTTCTGCCAATTTGATTGCATTGTTGGTCATTGACAAATTTACAAAGTATGGCCACTTCATGGCTTTGAAACATCCTTTTTCTGCATAGAAGGTAGCTAAAGTTTTTCTAGACAATGTTTATAAACTGCATGGGATGCCTGAATACATTGTGTCAGATAGGGACCCTATATTCACTAGCACCTTCTGTCAAACTTTAATTCATAGAACTGGCACTCAGTTAAACATGAGTTCTGCTTATCATCCTGCCATTGATGGTCAGGCTAAGAGAGTTAACCAGCAAGTGGAGTGCTACTTGAGAAGTTTCATCAACTCTCATCCACCCAAAAGGAGCAAATGGTTGTCAATGTGTGAGTTTTGGTACAATACAAACTGGCATTCAGCAGTGGGCAAATCACCATATGAGGTCTTATATGGGCACCCTCCCAGGTATTTCGGTATCACTTCTTCTGATACTGTTGCTCCTGTACATATCCAACAGTGGTTGCATGGCAGGCAGGTCATAGTAGATTCTGTCAGACAACTTTTACTTAGAGTTCAGCAAAGGATGAAGCAGATGGCTGACAAAAACAGAACTGAAAGAGCTTTTGCTGTAGGAGAGTAAGTCTTCTTGAAACTACAACTGCATGTACAATCCTCTGTTGTGCACAGGGCTAACCACAAATTGGCCTTCAAGTACTTTGGTCCCTACAAGATCCTTGACAAAATTGGAGGAGTTGCATACAAATTGGAATTACCTCCTGGCAGCAAAATCCATCCTGTTTTTTATGTCTCACAGCTAAACAGGGTTGTCCATCCTGATTGTCCTGCTCGCAGTATGATTCCTTCTCCTAATTAATACTTCTCTATAGGTGCCTGAGCACCAGAAAGGTAGACGCATGATCACCCAAGGGTTGATTCAATGGAGTGATTCATCGCTTGATGAAGCTACCTGGGAAGATCTAGACTCACTCAAACAACAGTTTCTCGTGCCACAGCTTGGGGTCAAGCCATTTCTCAACGGATGGGGGATGCCAGCGAACCTGAAGGAAGCAACACTGAAGATGCAGTTCAGAGCACTGCACCTGAAGATGACGTTGTCGACAACAGCAATTCAAGTACAGTTGTTGGGCAACAGCCCAAAAGACTTCCCAGTGGCTTGCAAGCCCAAATTGGGCCCATTGATTGGTTGTAACGTTTAAATAGTCGTCATCGTCTTCTTCTTCTCGTTGGCTAGGATTTGAACAACTAAGGCGGAGGCTGAGTTGCGTGTGTATGTGGATAGAGGGGTGGGTGGTTGGGCGGATCCTCTACCAATTTTGAATTCCTAGCCCAAGTTCCATCGAATTCCAGGCAGGCGGGATAAAGAGACCCGATCAATTTAATCATGTAATTATTCAAATACAGTTTTATAAACGAGAGGAGACATGCAAACAGCTAAAAGAATTGAAGCTGTCAAAATGTAAATTGTTACACTGAGAAGAAACTTAATGCTGACTAGTAAGATCCTAACACGCGATCATAAGATGATATGTAATCAACTAATTATGCGATTAAATTGCAATGACTATTTTCACCACGTCTGCGTTAAACTGCACTACATATTGGCTGTCACGCGATGCATTTTTTCTCAGTGGAATAAAGTAGTAAGGGTTTTCGGCAGAAATGGCGGTGGTTGCATTCTTTGCCGTCGGGTACGTTTGCCATTTAATTTACTAAGAACAACCAATTTGTAGTAGATTGGCAAAAGCTAAAGCATCTAGAATTCGTTCCGTAGACCTGAAGGTGATACTGAAGCATCTATTACAAGAAACGTGGCCAAAACTTGAAGTCGTTGGATCGCCAACAATGCATGAAGAACGGTCACATCACCAAAACCTCCATGGATCCTGGTAAGGAGGCACATATTTCTCTGTTGGGGGGAGGAGGTGAAAGGATGCCACAGCTTTCTGTAGCAATGGTCCCATCTGCGTTTAAAGAGAGGCTTAATCGTTGGCAAGAAGATGAAATTACATAAGATATGTTCAAATAAAAATAGGTGTTTCTGTTTAATGAAAATAATAAAAGGAACCCACGCATACTATTTTTTTGTAATAACATAAATAGAAACTATCAGAAACAGTGTAGAACTTACAGATTCCCACTGCTTGCTGAGAGTGGAGGCATTTAACGAGTAGAGAAAACCTAGTGCAAAAACGGGAGTGAACAAGCCATCCTGTAAATATAAGGGACTAAAGAAAGCAAAGATAAAACAATACCGTCTCGCTCAGCAGTACATGCTACATTGTGCCGAAACAGATTAGGTTCTGGTGCCTGAGACAACAAAGATAACAGGTTACCTTATGTTCTTGCACAATCTCACCACCAACTCACCATCAAGCAGTTAACACAATGCTTCAGAAAGTATTATGACGCAAATTTTTGTCCCTTATTTTTGTAGATGTATGTTTTTTTTATGAAATATATAGGTGGCAAATTCCTCAAAATAAATAAATATAGGTGACGAAAAGCTTACCGATTTTGTTGGTGATTTGCGAACAATGTATTCATAGTACCAGTATGGCTCTCCATCAACCTAACAAAAAATTTAGTATGTGCCAGATGCATGTCAACTCCAGAAGATAAAGGATGACTACAATCATCATGAGGTCACCGACAAAAGTGGCCAGAGCTTACATCTGCAGTGTGTGCATCAAGGACAGAACTCTCTGCCATTCGCTGGGTTGTTGTTACCTTCTGCAAAGGGAGGGATGTAGTGTGTCACAAAATAAACATTTGACCATAGGTGTATGTGTAAGTATCTAAACTGGCCATCCTTTTGGTTGAACTTTGCTATTTATAGCTATACCAATATGTGAAAAGGACGATAAGTTAAGCTAGAAAAAAAATCTTCTGAAATAAATATGGTATGTGATTGCTCTATACAAAAAGAAAGAGACCATTTTCATTTACATAAAAACAAGAATAATTACCAATGAAGACTTGTCAGACAAAACGCAATCAGCGACATTCTTTGCAGCCCAAGTGGTCTTGTCTTTCGAAGGTAGAAAGCGTGAGCTTGGCGGCCCGATCTGCACCAGAAAACGGATGAGCATCATTGTGCTGCATTATTGCTCAATGTATTGTACTTTTTGGAGCTCAACCGGCACAAAAACATCTACAAAATCTGTTCAAACAGCATCTTGCACTAAACCACCAATAACAATATATTAAAACCAAATTGCTAACAGAATCCCATTGCATTACCACAACCAAGCACAGAGCAAAAAACCAAGCACATTACAAATTTGGGCATCTATTAGTACCAGATAGTATTTTAGTAATTACCGAGACTGAGATGACAGCATTGTTGATCATGTCAAGGCGCTCCGATACGATGCGTTGCCTTGCATCAGCTGCAAAGAGTTTGTCAGCTTCACCTCCCTTTCAAACCACAGAGGAGGACTCTGAAAAATGTCCCATTGCTATACCGGGGTCTACTCACGAGATAGTGGCGCCGCAGAGGAATATCGCTCCGATTTCCTGGACTCCACCCTGGAAAGCAGAGCATGTAAACAGAACATGTTTCATAGGAAGCAGAGCATGTAAAGAAATCATGTTTCATAGGAAGTGTCAGACAGGGGACTGGTAAAATAAGTACCATCTGAAGGAGGTTTTCTTCCCTGGCAGCTGAACCGGGTAGAGAAAAGAGTAGGCGTTGGTCTCATCTACCAGCATGGCCATCTTCACGCCGTCGTCAAGCTCAACCTCAGTGGCAGCAGCGCACGATTCTACTACTGGATGAGCATGACCAAAGTACTTTCACATCAGAAAGGAAAAACAGTATCACAAACCATCATCACAATGTGAAGACGCTCACAATGCCATCCACAGTCCACGAATAAATCCGAGGACAAGAAAATCTACAACTTAGGAGAGATCGTGAGTGAACTGAGTATCCCCACCTGTAATCGGGAGGGCGATTGCAAAGGAGGAGACGAGGCCGGAGAGCACGAGCTGCCTCCTCTCCAGCCCGCGGCTCCACGAATCGGGCGCGCACGAGCACGAGACGGCCCTCCTCCTGGACGGCGGAGCGCACCCTGCTGCTGCACCAGCCGCGCCCTTGCTCCTACAGAGTTCCCAAGAATCAGCACGCAGAACAAGAGCTATGTCGGCCGTGGAACAAGGGGATGTACACAGGATGTGTGTGGATGGAACGATAAGTACCTGGGATGGGCCGCGGAGGAGGAGCGAGGGAGGGGAGAGGCCGGGGAGAGAAGCGCCGCCGCCATGGCCGCCCTGTCGCCGGTGGCCGGCCTCACTCTCGTCGAGGAAGAGCAGAGGAGGACACGAGAGAGCTTCCCCCCGGCAACGAGGAAACGTTATCCTGATAGCACGGCACGGTTACCCGCCTACTCCACGCCACGGACACGCGGTGACTCGTTGGCATTAACCCTGCCCCACCTTCGTTCTCTGCCCATCCAGTGGCTGGAGACCGCACACCTCTGCTTACTACTCCCATTCCACGCCTCGTCGCTGTCCACGCGGTCGCTTGCCATGCTGCTCCGGCCAGATCACGGCCTCCGCGCGCCGCCAGCGACCGCGGCCGCCCCTGCCCGCGCCTCCGTCTCCGTCTCCACGGCGGCGCTCCCCGCCGTCTCCCGCCTCCCTCGCGGCGCGCTCCGGCTCCCCCGCGCGGCTTCTACGCTCAGGGGCAAAACGTCGAGCGCCCTGCGCGCGTCGGCCGGCCCGGCGGAGCCGGCGGGCATGCCGTCCGTGGCGCACCGGGAGGTGGCGCGGGCCGTGGCGGGAGAGGCGGAGGCGCGGCTGGGCGCCCGGCTGCTGCCCTCGGCCGTGCCCGCCGACGTCGCCGAGTTCCGCAACGGCGACGGGACCGCCCTCGTCTCCCTGGACGTGCGCCACGGCGCGCCCGGCTCCTCGGTACTTCCCCTCGTCCCCGCGATCGCGTGATTTACTTACTTGGCGCCCATTTTTCTCTCGCGAGCAACTCGTAGCAGCTGTTCTTAGCTACGTAGATCTCACTCACAGAATAGAAATTCACCACGGCTCGACTAGAATTCGTAGGAATTTGCTCTCTGATGACAACACACCAATCGAACAGAGAGTAGACATTGAAGTTATTTTGCTTATTTTGTTTGCTCCTTGTGATCATATAACAGCAGCAAGGAACAACAGTTACAATTCAAGTGTTCTTTCTTGTCTACAGATCGATTTCATGCTGCAGTCGTCGCTTCACTGCAAAGTCCCAAATGGCGCGATCGACATCACGTCTCTCTTCATCAACCTGAACGCCTCGACGGACGCGCCGCATTTCGTCATGGAGTTCATACAGGGCAGCCCAACTTCAATGGTCGTGCTTCTGGACCTGCTGCCACGGAAAGACCTCGCGCTCCACCCGGAGTACATCGAGAAGTACTATGAAAATACTGAGGTGGACAAGCAACGCAAAATCATCGAAGAATTGCCGCAAGCCCGCCCGTACCTTTCGCCGTCCCTCTTCGTGCGCAGCGCGTTCTCTCCGACGGCGGTGTTCTTCACCATTGACTGTGGGCAAGGAGGGGAGAGTGTCTTGGAGGAGATAGTGCAGGGTCATCTTGCGTCAGTTGTGAAGGCGGTTCTTCAGATTTGGCTTGATACTTGCGCCGTTGGCACCTCGGAAATGGAAGAGGGCGAGAGGGAGATCATGGTCAAGAGGGACCGAACTGTGAGATCAAAGTCGATCGAGGTCGACCTGACCGCAAATTTGCCGAGGATGTTTGGCCCCGACGTGTCCGGCCGCGTCATCGCTGAAATTCGTAAGGCCTTTGGGGTACAAGACGCCTAGCATTGAGAAGTAGAAATGTGACTTTAGATTACAAGCCAATGGGAATGTAAATAGTTATTTGGTGGAAAATGTTTCTAATCTGCAGTCCGTATTGTCGGAATCGCTGAACTGAATGATGTGATGATAATTTGCCAACACGAGCAATATCTTCATCTTTTTCTTGCATATGGAACGACCCTTGAGGCCTCACATGTGGTGATCTGCAGACTGCAGTTTTGGGTAGCAACTGTACAGAGGTTAGGCAAGGTTTCTTGGAGCTACACATTCCTTTCGCTTTCATACTTGTCTACGTGCCGACTGATCTGTGACTGTGAAAAGCAAACATTATCCTATCAGATTTTTTTTGTGTGTGGGGTCTATCAGACTTTTCTTAAGGTACTATAAAACAGTATATCAGCAAAACAACTGATGGAAAAACATTGAGCAAAGGAGGTGCAAAGTCACTTTGTGGATATTCCTTTACAATTTGTTGCTCATACTTCTACTCTTGATAGATATGTGGTTGGAAGTTCTGTACATGAGAATGTTTCTGCACTGCAAATTTGCCGCACAAATTTCCTCGAAAGAATTTCAGCTTTTTAGAGAGAGAGAGAGAAGTGCTTTCAGGTTGGCATGAGGTCCGTCACCAACTGGGTGTAAAACTTGGGAATAAAAAATTGAATCAATTGTCTCATTCGCTAAAGAGTGCACAAGAAGCACTTACAAGTGTCGGTACAACAGGATACAAGTGTCACTACAGCAGGATGTGTGGCCTCAACCTTTTTTTTAACCACGAACTTGTGACCTCATTCTATGTCTATTGACATCTTATTTTATTTTGAGGAAATACACCAACGAGCGTCCTGTATCTGAAAATTATCAAGTAAAACATTAACTAATAAAATATCTATAAATTATATGGAAAAAGGTAGACAATACAATATATAAGGACAACAATGCACAAAAAAACCAACACAAATTTGAATTACATCACAAACCATATTGGCAGTCTTCTTTCTTCAATTGTAAGCCGCACATGGGAGCTCGAACATTACACCAAACTAGCAGTAAGAGAAACAGACACCTACAAATGTCATTGCCATACCAGGCTCTGAAGACCGTAATAGTCACTTGCCACTAGAAATGAGATATAGTGACGGTTGAAGGAACATCGGTTGGGGCATCACACGGCGTAGCACAGGCTTGCAATTCTTCAGCCCGGTCCAAAGCAGGGCTGGACAAACTTGCCACAAAACAAATTGAAAACTAGAGGTCGAAGCCGCCGCACGACCCACCCAACTGCTTCCTTGCATGACACACGAACTAGCAAGACATGAAGAGAGCCAACAGATTTGGTAATGCCTATCCTCATAGGCCCTTCATCCACGTTGGATCAGATGTCGTAGAGGTAGGGAGAGGCCGCGGAGACTTTACCCCCAATGCGTCATCGCCGCCACCTCCTCGCCAATGCAGCCAAAGAACTAAAAATTAAGGGGAACAAAAACCTACAAGAATAAAGAACAACAAAAGGAGTAGGTCCCACTGCTCCCTTCGCCAAAGAGGCAACGGGATAAGATAGAGGAGGGTTACCGAGCCGGCGGCTAGGGTACGAGATCACCCTTACTTTTTTCGGGATTGTCTACCGATATCTATTCTGACATTTTTATGATAACCACTATAATCTTTATATCATGGAAATGATGTTCTCATTAAAACAATTTGTCATTTCAGAAAATAAAAAATTGATCAATTGAAGTGTTAACTTTTCATTTTTGTATCTATCAGAAAAACAATAGTGTCCCACAAGTTAATTAGATTGGTTTGAACAACAACTCTTGCACCAAGAGCAACATCGAAAGATCATTTTGTCTTGTACTCTCTCTGTATAGTGATCTAAATGGTCTTTTTTTTACGGAGCGACTATGTTATTATGCTTATCACAAGTTCAACATAATCCATACTACTTAACTTGCACATTATAAAACAAGATTGGCTTCACATGTGGAATCTCTTGAATTGTTCTAGTT
>NC_041393.1:696543765-696578402 GCF_002162155.2 Triticum dicoccoides
GCTGGCCCATAGAATGACCGAAGTGCATCACAACTGAACATGGAAATGTTGATATGAAATTAAGGGAAGTCCTTAAATGCAACATACATATAAAATACGAACACTTTCATGGCATCATGTGCCTCTTGACCCCTTTCCATCGCCTGTTTATATTAATTGAATTGAACTAAAACCAATTAATCTCTAGTATGGCAATAAACTAAGAATTTTTTAAATCTTAGGAAACAATTGGAATTGAGCTTTTAGGCTGAAAATGAGAAGCAAGCTGTCAGCTAGAACTTGACTAGTCACCATATAGAATAGGAGGCGACAAAAGGATCATGAGAGCGGAATAACATTGCATGGATATGGTGTCATGAGTCTACATCATGGAGCGTTGGAACGGGACCAGGTGACATCTTAACACGATCGTGTGTATTTGCCTAGATCGGCAATGATATGGTTGACTTTTTGATATTCCCTAGCCCCCAAGTGCCGGGTCGCAAGCCTGCGGTGACTTGGGACCTTATTGGAAATATTGTCATAAATCCAATTCTTATGTGTGCAGGCTATGCTGACTCAAGCCAGCAATGAAATAGCCGAGTTGAAATCAAGGCTGAAAAGGAGAAACAATAGACTGCTGAGAAGTTTTCATCTGACTTCCAGGAGTCCGTGTTATCTCGCAGTGACACATTTGAAGAAAAACCAAGAGTTCTTTCGCTTTGGAGAAAAAGACACCGTTGAAACGTGCAGAAGAGGCCGAGTCAAAGCTGGAGCTAGCGTCTCAAGAGCTCGCCACCCTAAAGGGTCACATTAGCCAAATGTGTATAGCAATCTTTGGTAAGTTTACTTGTGCCATCGAACTTGCCATATTTTTTAAGAGTGAAAAAGCACTGGGCAAACATATATATATATGAATTGTTGCATGTGTACTATGTTTCAGCAATTGGTGGGCTTGTAAACTGATGGGCTAGTCTATGAGGCTTGGGACAATCTAAATCATATGCCCCGGCTAGACTTTCAGAGTTGAGATTTAAAAAAAAATACTGTTGTAGGATAGCAACACTCATTGAGTTAGACCTGATACATACCATAGGTTGCCTTGGGCCTGTTTAATATCTTGTGTACCAAGTTTAGAGAGTAGATAGAAGTAGTTTAACTCTATTATATCTCTTTATCTCCTCCCGTGTAAATCTCCCTCTCGGCCTGTTTCCAAACCACAAAAACATGTACCCTCGATCGCTAACCACGATCGCTACATCAATATATATCAGCGGACTCTCGTGTATGAGGGTTGAGACGCTTCATATAAGCTCCACAGTGGCCCACTCGTGTATGAGGGTTGAGATGCTTCATAGAAGCTCCACAAGGCCCACTTCTAGTCTTCGACAAGGAGGAGGAACCACATGTTTGAGGGGGCCAGCCGCTCACATGGCCGGATAATGGAGTTGCATGCCCAGATATATTCTTTGCTCTTGTTGGGTTAATAAAAAAATTCCACTCCATGTTCTTTTGCCTCATAATGGTTTCTTGTTACGTGACATTTTTGTTTTCCACTCTGTGTCGCCTCTTCGCCTCATTGTTTCTTGTCCTTCTTATGTTTTGTCTCTTTTTGCTTACTTTGATTCAATTTAATTCGGTTCTTAGTGTATACAAGATTGGAGCATTTGTTAGAGAGAGTAGGTGTGTGTGTACACAAGGATTTGAGATAGACTATCGGTAGGATATGAGAAAATTAGGATCCATGAAACTCACATGTTTATACTAAATTATTTTACTTTTTTCCGTAACTAACTATGTTTCAGTGTTTATAAGTATCAATATTACATTTTGCTAAACATTTTATTTAAATTATTTCTAAACATTTTGCGGGATAACCAAATTTTGAGATGGATAAGAGGTAAAACAGAATAACTTTCATTTGATTTTCTTTCCATGTGTATTGTGTGTGTTTGTATGTGTTCATAGTCACTTAGTTTCTTTTAAATATCTAGCTAGAGGGTTCTCTGGGATAAGAATCTAACAAATATCTTGAGAAATGTATATGTTTATATTGTAACTAGCTCATGTTTATGTATCTTGAGAATCTAGGTGTTTTTCTCGCAAAGGAAAAAAGAATATAGGTGTTCAATATATCTAGAACTAGTTCCTTCTCGAAATTGCATCGACATTTGTCAGTTCTTGGTCCTATCATTATGAAAACTAGATGATGCCGCATGTGTTGCTGCGGGATACTATATTTCATTGGACATGTAGAGTCGGAAAAAAGAAGCATCAAATAACATATTTTTTGCTTCGAGGTAACAACATCAAACAAAACTAACAAATTCCAGTCGAGTATTCCGTCACCAGGAGGGGGGGGGGGCAGCAATTGCACAATGCAAATTAACTGTCATATTCCTCAAAAGGGTAAAAAGAAATAGCCCTCTATTATTGCATAACCTGAACAAAAAATGATGAACATAATCTAAGATGCAAAACACATGCAAGAAAATTTGCATGTTGTTTATGTATCCTATAATGAGAATAATATCTTTATGGAAGTGCAGCTCCTACTTTAAATGTTAACAAATGACTATAAATAATTCATCTTGGGCATTCAAAGGCATATTTTTACATTCATAGAGGGAAATATAGCATGTCAAACACCTAAAGAAAATGCAATGGTTGTCAATCCAGGATGTAATTTGTCAAACTACTTAGCTATACAATCAAATTTCCACAAAGCAAATTAACAAAATGATTTTTTAATCATAATTAACAAAATGACTTGGTAAGATGTACATGGTCATGATTTATGATAGAGAGATAGACAGAAGGTAAGCAAAATAACAGATAAAAGGAATGCATGTTGAGGCAGAGGAAAAGATAAACACCATAACACACAATATTATCTTAACGGGGAAACAGAGAAAATAAATAGAGAGAGCACATGCCTTTAGGAATTAACTTGCACACATGTATGCAAATAAAAAGTTTTGATATATACAGTATGGAAACATCGGTATATGAATCACTGGTATCTGCTTTGCCTTAGAGGCAATACCGCAATACTGAAACCCATCGTACCAAGTTGGTACCGGTGATTCAACCCACAGCGAGCACCCTTTACCCCCTCTAGATATGTTAATTCAGATCAAAACTACGATTTGATCAAAGCTCTTAGCCAACTTCAGATGGAAGAGAATGTGAACACACGACATGGCATGTACGCATTAGCTGGAGCAGGAGAATCAGCTCATCGTGGCCCGGATATAGTCTTTGAAGGACATGCGGTACTTGTCGTGGAGCTGCTGCGAGTAGTCGTGTGGGGCCTTCTGCATGCACATGTTGTACTATATCATGTTGCATGACAAAAAGAGACATATAGGGGTGGAAACCCTACACCAGCACGGGATCAGACCGAATCATGCCTAGCCAAGGCATGGCCAAAGGGAGGCGGGGACGGAGGCAACTCACATGTAGAGCATCAGGAGTAGTCCTGGCCATCTCAGGCCCGGCCTTGTCGGCCCTAAAATCCAGGGCCTAGGCCCGATGGGCTTTCTAGTGGGCCGGGCTTGGGCCCAAGTTTTGAGCCCACCAACAGGGCCTGGATGGGCTTGGGCTTGGTATATTGGCATTTTAAGGAAGAGGCCCGGCCCACGGCCCTAAGCCCTAAGGGCTTTTGAAGGCTTTTTACCAGATGGGCTGGGCTTGGGCTTGAAAAGTAGGCCCGATGGTAGGGCGTGGGAGGGCCTGGGCCTCAGTTTTCTGTCGTGGGCTTTTTTAGGTCCGGCCCGGCCCGGCCCATGGCCAGATATAATCAGGAGTCTCGGAGCTGAACTGCAGCTCAAGCTTGCCCTTGAGGATGTTGATATCTCTTTTAATCTATAATCCTACCGGTCACTCGATGAGATGGTCATCTTATCTTCTATATCTAAATAGTTAGCCCCCATTAATATATTTCTCTCAACATGCAAGCATGACACCTCATCAAGCAACATGCATTAAAAAAGGCACACCTCAACATTCAATGTGTCATAGGAAAAGGTTCACCTCAACATGCAAACATGTACATGATATATTTAATAAATATTTCACAAAACACAATGATCAAACACAATAAACCATATGTATTTTCAATTTTAGCTCTCATGTTATTTCTCTGGATATTCCTATTTCCATAGAAGTAATATTTTTGAAATATATTGCAAAATATTCTTGCAACAATGTGTGGGGCATCAACTAGTATACCTAAAAGATTCATCCCCACTAACTTATTTATCTAGACATGCAGCCTATCCACCTCAGCAATGTGCCACATCAGCAATTATCAATCCACCGCATGCATTCTGTTCGAGCCCTCTCTTAGGTGTGAACTGAGCATTTCTCTCAGGCTGGTCATAGTGGGGAGTAACTTAAACTAGTAACATGCATAAGTTATTAGTCTATGTTACTACCTTTATAGTGGATAAGTAACTATGGATGGTAACATGCAAGCCTTCATTAATTGAGATATAGAGTCATTTTGTTTTAGGGTGTGTTATGTTACAGTAACATATTATGTTACCACAAGCATCTCTTTCCTCATTAACTTCATGCCACATAAGCAATTGTTTCTTGGGATGTGTTATGTTAAGTTACTCCCATTATGACTCAAGCTTGTGGTCGCCTCTATTCTCGGCTGCGATTGCATGGTTTATCTGGTGAACCGCTGACCCTCACACACTTTCCTTTTTATGTTCAGCGCTCCCTGTTGTCTTCATGGTGAGGTCTGGCCGGCGTCGGGCACATGCACGCGCAGCGGCACGGGTACGCCTCTGTTCTCCTAGAGTACATGGCATCCACGGGAGAGCAGGTTGCAGACGGCGAGGCGGTCGACGCACGGCTCCGCCTCCGCACTGCCGCCAAAGTGCACGAGGAGCCGAAGGGGCCGTCGGCGCCTGGGACGAAGGAGACAAGGAAGGGATGTCCGGACCCTGAGCCTTCCGCGCTGCATGGACGAAGATCGAGACCGTCCAACCTTCCCCGCTAGGTGCCCTCTGGCCAGCGGCGGGCGGCGGCACAGGAAAGATGGCTCGGTGACAAGGGCGCGCCAGCGCTTGCGTGCGGCGGCGCACGGCCACGGCAAGAGGTTGGCGAAGCCGGGCACGCGCACCAGGATCTCCATTACGATGTCCTCCGACAGCGGACAGCCTCACCAGCCGGAGTGATGCGCATGTGTGCATGCCACTTCTGTCACTAGCATGCGCACGTATGTATGTAGGCAATCATGATTAGTTCTTTGTTAACTACCCTAGGTACGTAGCCATTGGACGACTCGGGGGCGCCTCCCTAACCCTAGCACGCCGCGGGCCAATCGCCCCCAGCCCCGCGCCGCCGCCGGAGGAAGCCGCCGGGCGAAGCTCGTGCGGCTGACGGCGGCGGCGGGGCGACTCCTCGCGGCTCCCGTTGGGACTGGGGCAGCAGATCTCGGCGGGAACTGGTGGTGGCCCGGGCGCGTGGCCCATGGCGTCCGGCGGCGTGGTGGCGGGTCTCGGCGGGGGGTTGTAGGTGGTGGCGGAGGGGTCGGCCGTTCCCGCTCGGTGATGTACTGCTGCTTGCGATGGCGCATGGCGACCTGCACGGCAGTATTCTGCGTTCCTTGGACGAGCGCGTCCTTGGGAGCAGGAGGGGGTCGGCCTGACAAGCTTCGGTGGGCGTGGCGTGCTCGTGGCAGCGGCAATCCGGCGTTCCGGGTGGTGTTTTCTTCGAGCGGCGCGAGGTGGACAGCGGGCATGTGGTGGCGGTGCTGATCTGCAATGGATCTGGCAAGGCACCACGGCCCGGTGCTAGGCGATCCGTGCACGCGATGCTTGATGGAGGTTCTTCGAACAGATCTGGGTGAAAACCTGCCTTTGGCTAGCTGCCAAGGCCGACGGTGACGGCGCTGTTATGCGGCGTTCCCTTCTTGAAGGCATCGCCGAGGAGAAGTTCAAGGCCACTATCTGCTATCTCCGGAGGAAACCCTAGATCAGTAGATCGGATGACGGCGGCGCTATATTGTGTCGTTTCCTCTTGGGGGCGTCAGTCTTGGAGGTGTGCACGGGATCGACGGACCAGTGGGCGGCTTCTTTGGTGGAGCGGTGCTTCATCTTAAACATTGATGGCAGCAGGTCTCGGCGGCGTGGTGCAGTGGTGACTCGGCGTCCGATGCGCGAAGATGGACTCGCGCAGGAGGAGATAGCTGTCTGGCGTCATGGTGGCGTCGATGGCAGAGTGGCCTGACAAGGTAGAAGCCTCAATATCTGCTCTGAAGAAGAACATGTGGAAGATGGCGGCGACGACATTTGTGAGTGTGTCAGACCGGTTTGTGCCCCAGACCCGGTATGTGGCTCGGCTGGGGCTTCCGGCTTTTGATGATAGGCGTAGGTGAGTGGTCTGGGTATTTGGCCCAGCTAGCACTCCTTCATCATTTGGATAGGAGTAATGGCATATGTTGCCAAGATGGCGGATTCAGGCATATTGTTGTAATACTTTATAAGGTTCTCGAGAATAATCAATAAAGTGGCCCATGCATCCCCCAGAAGCAGAGGCCGGGGGTCATCCTCCTTTTCTAAAAAAAACCGTAGCCATTGGACTCTGTTGTGAGAGATGCATGTTGTCAGACCAGATTAGCTATAAACCTAATTGATATACATAAGAATAAGACCGGAGAATATTATCTGAAATTCCAGCAGCCTCCTCGAACCAGGGCATGTTTGAATTTCTTTTGTCAGGATATCTCTTCAATTTATTTATTTTAATTTGCTTGTACTAAACTTGCTTTCTTCCTCGCAAAAGGAAAAACGTTCATTTCTACTATACTTTAGGGAACTACTATTGAATATTTGAACCATATAATTTTGCTGAATTTAACTTCTACCTTTACGTGCTAAAATTTCCCGCAGCAACGCGCGAGGAATCATGTAGTATATCGAAAAGCTTTGCTATTAATGTATCAACTGAGTAATAAACGTGTATGTACATCACTATATGAATAGTGAATTAGATTGCCATGCAAAATAAAAGGCAATCCTATATCTCATTGAACCATCAGGTTACTGACCATATAAAGCACAGTAAGAGCACCTGCAAAAAAAACACAGTAAGAGCACCTGCAAAAAAAACACAGTAAGAGCACCTTACCTGCTAATGTTTCCTTTTGCTAATTCAGATCAAAGCTGCAATCTTGAAAAATACAAAGATGAATCTACAATAGCAACAGAAGTAATCTATAATTGTATGTAGAAAAAAAATCTAAATGTGATACGACACATGTGATCTTTAGATCCCCTTACCTGCTATTTTCCTTTTGCTACCTGCTAATTCTTTCCCTTTAGCTATTCAGATCAAAGATGCAATATGGGCAAATGCAAAGATGAATCTACAACAGGAACAAAACCAATTCATAATTTTATGCATAAACAAATCTTCATACTACACATATGAATTTGGGAGCACCTTACTTGTTACTTTTTTCCTTTTGCAAATTCAGATCAAAGCTGCAATCTTGAAGACTGCGTTGATGAATCTATAATAGCAATAAAAACAATTCACCATTGCATAAAAAAACTATAAATGTGATCATAAGATGGATATGTGAGGTTCAGATAATCCATACTGGAACATGTAGGAGCACTCACCGTTGCTTGGTCCTAGAATTGTACGACAATGGCGAGCAGTCAGATCGATTGTTGATGAGTTGGTTGTTCTTGAAAGATCTGTGTTCTCCTTTGATTTTTCTGTAAGCGAAGAGGAGTCGGCTAGGGAGGGGAAGCAGAGACGGCAACCAGCTCGTCCATGCTTCCGAAACAAATCTCAGATTTTTATTGCGTAGCTCGAGAAGAAGAACCTGTGTCTTTGATAAAAGCCATAATTGAAGGCTACGATGGGGCAGATGAACTGTTGCAGGATGTGGGGACGTGACTGAAGGCTTATGTGGCGGGGCTGATTGGCTGCGTTTGAAAACTGAATAATGACGTGGCACACCGCTGATGTGGACAATATGCATGGTGAAAAAATTGGGAGTAGTGGAGAACAACTTCTTAATAATGATAGATATGCTCTTGTAAGGTTCAATAACTAACCGATGAGGCGATGCGTATGCATGGTCTCAAAATGAAAACCTATAGGAAAACACTTCTAATCTGTAGTCTGATCAGAAGCACAGCGTCAGCCCGATGGGCCACCGTCCATTCTTAGCTGAATCCCACGGCCTCTTTAGTCGTTTCCATCAAAATAAAAAAAGCACAACGCCTCTAACCAACCACCCACATCTGGCGCATAATCCCATCCCGCTAATCACTCACCTGTTCATCCATCCCAAGACACCCTCGCATGAAGCTCCCTGGCCCGCTATCGCACTACTTGTCTTCTCTACAATTGCGCCGCCCATCACTTGGTAAGATCTGTTCCTCCGCTCCGCTCCACCTCACTGCCCAGATCCGTTCCACTGCTCCTCCCTTTTTCCTCTCCGTCGATGACCCTTCCTGTCATTAGATGGCCGAGCCCTACTTCCCCTCTGTGATTGCTGCTTCGACGGTTTACCTCCCAGGTCGGAGTAGCACCAGAAGGCGGAACAACAAGCAGTGGACTCCGGTGATCCCCTCTTTGAAGAGCCCAGATTGAAGGTTAATGTGTCAATCGCCCATGTAGGGAATAATTCCATTATTTGAAGCATTGTAGTTCTTGAGTTCTTTCTTCTTCATCTCTTGGATTTGTCCATCAAAGTTTGCTAACTACGTCACATGTTTATGTACTCTGGTTGTAGGAAGCACATAAGAAGTTATTAGGAAGAAGCATCACATATGTCCGCATCGCAATAGCGCAAGGGACAAGGTCCTCGCACTTTTGATTGCAGTTCGTGACACTGCAGGAGATGGTGTGGAGCTTACTGACCATCATAGAAGAAAATTCTATATTTAACGGAGACACATGATCACAGCATGGAAGCACTTCCCATGTTATTTGATATGATATGGTTTTTCTTTTTCTTTTTAATGGAAACAAATCTATATTTGTATGGAAGCAATTCTTCTAGTCTATGAAAATAGTATCATAATGATTCAGAAGCAACGTATGTCTCTCTCGAAGCAAGGCATCCATTTTGTTGCAAGAAAACTAATTTTGAATTCTTTCGATTCAGATTCCAAATCCTATAGATGCAAATACTCATATCTTTGGATGCAAATTTCAAATTCTTTGCAAGCAAATTCCTATATATTCGGATGCAGATACCAGATTCTTCAGAGAAAAAGTTCCAATTTAATTTTTTTTGTAAGAGTCTGTAACAATGTCAGAGAAAAAGCATACTCGTTTCTTTGGATGCAAATTAGAAATTCTGTGGAAGCAAATTTCTATTTTATTCGGATGCAGATACTAGATTCTGAGGACAAGTTCCAATTTAATTTGTTTGAAAGAGTCTGAAACAATGTTAAAAAAATATGTTTGATGGAAGCATGTATTTGTAATGTTGGAAGCAAGCCATCTGCACTGAGCCTAGACGATGCAAAATAAATTGTCACGTTGGACAAACTGAAATAATATACAGTTGATATGGAAGCAAATTTGCTAGCCGATAAAAGAAAAATGAATTGATATGCTTCCACTATTAATAGAAGATGAACGCGTCAGATGCATCTTGTTTGCCACATGCACCATTTCACATACTGCAGATTTTGAAGCATAGAGAAAGCAATCCGCAAAAAAGCACCGATTTATGTGTAGGAAGCATCGATGTATATGGAAGCAAGCTACATACTATTGAGACCTACGTTAAAAGGACTAGCATTCAACCTGCTGAAATCCAGCGGCGGTATCACAGGTAATCAGCATTAACTAGTTTCAGTTTTGGGAACACTCAACGGAAGGTGCCTTGCTTATCCAACGGTTGCATGGGATCCAATCCAACGCCTCTCTACTGGTCTGATAGAATGCTAGGCATCAGTAGTCTGATGCCTAGTGGTTCCCCTATAACACATAATGGGAATTTTTGAGTTTGGTCTTTCGTTGGTGACCAAACCCAACCTTGCCCAAATTTATGGCCCTTTGTTCCACTAGAAGACTCCTCAATCAACTTCACAAATGTTGCCATTATTCTAATAACAGTTGATCTTTACTACTCGATGCACTAATCTATACTGTTAGAGTAAATCCGAGGCCATCGTCGATCTACCGAGGACCAAGCAATCACACAAGCACGACACCGAGATTTGTTAACGAGGTTCACCATCATGGCTACATCCCCGGGGCCTGCCTACGGGCGCTCTTCCCCATGACACCGTCACAATACCGCACCCTAGCCACCCCGGCACCGGCACACGTCGCCGGCTCCCCCGCATGCCCGTGGTACTATGTTGGCATAGGTTACATCGTGTGTCTACCCCCGCTATATATGAGAGGCCTAGGATTCAAGTCTTCTATTAGGATACAACTCCTACCATGTCTACACACAGTCGAAAACCAAGTCCAACTGTAACCTACCTTGTATAATAATATTCGACACAACTCTAACAAACTTCACCTTGGCGAATAATCTTCACCACCTTGAATTCATCCATGCGTCGAACCTCCATGTACATTGGACTTGAGATACGCCGTGAGCACCGCTGCTACTCCCAAACTCTGTGTGACTCCACCTGCAACTGTGGTTCCGTCCCGTCTTCTTCACGGTCAACACTCGAGCAAAATTAAGTTTCTCATTACTCTACTTTCTGCTCCCAACTTCCGAAGAATTTGTTCAACGCCATCACACACCGACCATTGTCTGCGTGAAAGTGAACAACTCACATATTGGACGCCACATATAAAAGTTACCTGAACTCAACGTCACCGCTCTTTCTTGACTGCTTGTCTGAAACTTGAAGGAATTTCACCATCGTCCTGTGTCATCCCGAGTCAAATTCGCAGTTGTCTCACCCTTCTTCCGGATAGTCTCTGGCATGTCCCACAGCTATAGCACTCCGCCTCCTTCTGTATTTTTCATCCGCACTTTGCCATGTGCACTGAATACTATAGAATATACGGCCATGTACTCTCTCAGCTTTTTGACAATTTCAGACTCTTCGCCACTTTCTCAGATTCTCCATGGTCAACTCCTGTCCATCTTCCGGCACCGATAGACCCAGTCACCAACTTGAATCTGGTACTCGTCAACACTGCTTCAGCACCCCTGCACACTTTGTCTGACCACCAGTGCCCTGGCCTGTCGCTGTGTCCCGTGCTTACAGCACGCCTCACTATTATCACTGCGTCAAGCCTCTGCTATCCTGGTCGAGTCTCTAGGGCCGCGGACCCACACCACTCAAACCCCTACTGCAGAGAACCATCGGTCATCACCGACCGATGTCGAGTATCACGCCTCCATCAAACCACTGGTACCCAGTCCGACCCACGTGTCTCTCGCTATCCCGCTGAAATAGGCTGCAATTCTCCGTGCACTTACGCCGTAGCCCCTTCATTAGCACAGAGTGAAGTCTTCCGCTCGACTCCGGCTCCACCTTCAACATGACTCCATGTAGCTACGCTATGCTACCCCCGCGCCCTGTCGACTTCAAGCTCTCATGTGTACACTGCCTTAAATCTACCCTGCACCATAGTTTTGTGGAAGCCGCACAAGCCCTCGGGCCTGCACCACGCGTTTCCACGCCCCAGAAGTCGACCACCATCAGCATCGCGCTCCTATATCGTCGTCGCTGAAATCACTGTCGTCTTCTACTTTGATCGACATGCCTGCCGATCCATCGGACTGTCCAATCCAACCACGCCGAAATTATCCGACTGCACCATGCTCCACCCTGTATCGTGTCCGCTTTGCACATCTATGCATTGTCTTGACACCCTGTGTATGCATGATCCCTGTCACGACGCACTCCAGACTTGTTCAAGCCTTATACTCACGTTGTTGTTCTCAGTTTCCGTATGACTGCCTCTGTTGAAAAACAACATCCCTACCATGATGTCATCCTTGACTAGTGTACAAATCAAAGAACCCAAATGTAGTCTTCTCGTGTAGGTGTAGCAACCAGCAAATTCAACTCCACAACCTACCGGAAGTGGATCTTCTAACTTGCAGGAGGGAAATCAGGGTGCTACAGTATCCTCCTTTAGTAAAATAAAGAAGCCAAGTGAGAGAACTAGCACGATGAACACACCACTGTAGACAAACGATTACTGTACACCAATTACTGTTGTCAAATCGCTGTTTTAGAGCATTGTTCATGAAACTATTGTGAAGTAAAGTCAGATTCCTGTAGCTTCCCTGACTTTCCTTAGTAAGTCAGAGGATCCACTTCCCAACCTAACACCACGTGACCCACCTGACTAGTTTCTTATTTCCTTTTTTAATCACACTTCAAATCAATCTGATAACAGTTAGCGACTTCCATGTCCAACCACACTGCCATGCGTGGATGCGAGGACTGAGTGAGCCTTCGAGAGAGCCCGTTGAGAGTCGAGAGCGAGCAACCGTTCCCGGCCCGATCCCCTATCTTCTCCGATGGCGTAGCCGGCCGGAGCAGAGAAGGGAGAGGTGCACGGAGTAGTCTTGTAAATAGCGCGTCTAGTTTTAGGTGGTATTCTGCCCATGTGGCGTATGGCGGTATGCCGATGTGGATAGCGCCGCCACCGCGGGCGAGCAGCGGCTGGTGGCTTACGGCGGTGGTCTTCATGGTGGTGCTGACTGGAGCGCATCGTCGGCTACTCCACCAATAAGCTCGCCTGGTTCCTTGTTCTGGAGGTGCTCCGCTCCCTCTCTCGCTTCTATGGTCGCCGTGATGGTGGAGTTGAAGCAGGGGAGAGATGGAGGTCCAGATCGGGTTTGTGCTCATCCCCGATGGCTGCTGGTGAATGGCTACGGCGCCAGCCATGGCGCTTGGCTGTCGGCCGTTTCTTCCATGCCATCGGATCTGCTGGCCGAAGGGCGGATATACTGCCGTCGTTGCCTGCTTCCTTCAAGATTATATCAGCATGAATCCATCTGCTTCTAGATCGTGCCTGCATCAACTTATCGATGATGCCACGCCGATTTCCTTCTGCTTCAACGATCGCCCCGCAGAATTTCATAGATATTTTCTTCCTCTCCTCTAGAACAACGCAGTTGCGACCTTCAAATAACATAGCTCATGATACCACTTGTTAGAATAAATCCGAGACCAAGCAATCACACAATCACGGCACTGAGATTTGTTAACGAGGGTCACCATCATGACTACATCCTCGGGTCCTAACTACGGGCGCTCCTCCTCATGACACCGTCACAATAGCGCACCCAGCCGCCCGGGCACCGGCACACGCCGCCGGCTCCCCCGCGTGCCCGTGCTATTATGTTGGCATAGGTTACATCGTGTATCTACACCCGCTATATATGAGAGGCCTATGATACAAGTCTTCTATAGGACAACTTCTACTCTGTCTACATACAGTCAAAAACCAAGTCCAACTGTAACTTGCCTTGTGCAATAATTTTCGACACATACATATGTGATCACGCATATGAGAAGAAGGATCCTTTGTTTTTTATTACATCTTTTCAGCGAGTGGATATATGAAACATACATTGCACTTTTTCATGCACATTCACCTAAATAAGATTGTATCAATAAGTTCAGCCCCATAAATAAAAATAGTTTCCTGCCTAAGGGAAGAATTCCCCTCCGTTTAGTTGGAATGGAACTAGTTCACATGGCACACTTCATAATGCAAGTTTTATTCAACCCAATTCTGCCATAGGGAACAGGGAATTTGCCTTTGTATTCCAAAATAAAGATGAGTGAATTCCAAGATAAAGATTAGTTGGATCGGTACCTTAGGAATTGGTACATTGCCATGGCACCTTCCAGAAGGTCAGATTCGTATGTTCCCAACCCGCATGTCGGTCAACAAAGAAATATATTCTCCAACCTACGGGAGGAATTCTAAAAATATATAGCAAGGCAGTATTTCCTATCTTCCAGTCAAGGGTTTGGAAGAAAGTACATCAAATAAGCGAACACTTCTTCTTCGGTACAACCCCGCTAGACACTTCATCCAAAGTTGAACACAATGCATCCACACTTCGTGTGTTACTCTTGGCAAAGAAGATGTTGTCATCGGCGAAGAGGAGATGTGAGATAGGAGGACCAAGTCGGCCATTTCGAATACCTTGTAGCTCGCCACAATTCTCCTAGTTGTACATTAGGTTGGTGATTGCTAAAGAAGGATTTATGGCAGTCGGGGCACCGACCCCGTTTTTCTTTGTACTTCCTATTTTGATTCTTTTGTATCTTTTGAACCGAAAGTTTAAATTAATTTTTTTTGCATATCTGTATTTCTTATGACGAGGGCTTCCAAATGAGACCACTTTTGAATAGGTTTTGATGAGCTTTTAAAACTGCACAAAGTTTCAAGTGCTGAAACTTGATATGAACAAGCTTGAAAATCAACAAGTTTCAGATATTAGAACTTAAAACTTGGCGTGACCTTGTGCGGATTTCAACGACTCCGCAGATCGCGAAACAATCGTGCGGCCGGGCAGAGCTGGCCAAGTGAGTGTTCCCGCACCTGCGGTGCCCCTGCGAATTTCCACACTGCGAAAAAGATATTGGAAAATCAAAAGAGTGTTGAAGGAGATTAGCAAAAGATTAATGTGGAATTCAGTATACAATAGGGACACTTACTTTTGATGATTAAGCTAATTTGTATGATTTAGACCTTTATTCTTTTGTTCTAAAACACCTAAGAATTTTGAATGAGCTATATAACGAACAAGGCCTCTTACAATTGATAGTGGGTGTTACAACTAGGTTTCTAAGTTGTAAAATATCACATGGCAATTCCAAAATTAGAAAAATCGGGTTCATTCTACATTGATCCACACACATGATACCAATTTCTTTTTGTAGACACAAGTTAAGCAGTGTTTTTTTAACTTGTGATGAGCTTAAGAACAAGCTGCACAATACAATCATGACAGTCGTACTGAATCTTGTATAGCTGTTTGGATTCAGAGAGGTCTTCCCTGCATTGAGGAGTTCTTGTGAGTTGATTGTAATTATATTTTTTAAGGAATAAAACTCCCATTTTCCCCGAAAGAAATGCGATCATATGACGTGAGAGTTGTTGTTCCAGGTAATCAAATTAACCAATGTGGCACCACTATTTTTCTGAACACACATAAAAAAAATATGAAACGTGGACACTTTCATTTAGGGCAAATTAAGGTGCTTAAGGCCTTAAATTTCCTGACGGAAAACTAAAGTAACATGGATGTCTCTACAAAAACAAATCACTACAGAAACTTGACATCACAAGGTTTTGATCCTGGCACTGCCACTGTCTTAAATTTCCTGAAGGAAAACTAAAGTAACATGGACATCGCTACACGAATGTATGGGGAGATCAAGCTTTCCTGGCAGAGCACCAGAGCAAACTTCAAGGCGCGCATGCGCCCTACGAGGCGGTGAATGGTCTCTATTGTCCTCGTCGCGGAGTCGTAATACCCTATCACCTTGCCCGTGCTGAGAAGCAGCCTCCCATCTGTAGGGTCGACTTCCAACACCGCAGTCTCCTCCGAGTACTCCGCCGATAACTCTCCGAGCTCTATTCGGCACCAAATAGACCATACACCGCCTTCCAGCATCCATATATCCATGGCGTTCATGGCCTCATCCGAGCACACAACACAAATATTTCCTTGGAGCTCGACAATGGACTTGACCTGATCGTAGTAACATTCGGGCCCTTCCAACACAGTGAACTCTTCCGTGGTAATGTCCAACACCAACATTTCCCCACCCCGAAGAAGACTCTGTCCAAATATCAGGGTCTACCATCCAGTAGAGTTTGCCATCGACATGGATAGACTGCATCTCAGCCACCGGCCTTGGCGGAGGCTTGATTTCTCTCCACATTTCCGTGTCCATACGACGTACATAGCACCCCAAATGGTAACCCCAACTATTCAAGTCCCTCTCACGGTACACAAGACGCACCAGTACATGCTTGTTCACCCTTGACTCATACCCAAGCCCGATCCTGCCATCGAGAAAAAAGACATCTCCATTGGGGTCTAGATGTACCTGCTTATAGCAACCCACTAGATAATTGATGGCGCGCCTTGCTGCGCCCGTCTCTTTGTGCCATGAAATGTTCGGAGTTGATGCCTTAGAATATGTTTAGAGTACTACCATAGCTTCTGTAGGTTAAAATTCAGGGAAACTAAGGTCGAAGGGTTTGTGTAAACAATCTCGACACGAAACAAAACAAATATCACAAGAGCAAGCTTCAACAATAAGAACTGAGATCTCAACAAAAATCTTAGATATTTGCATTTCTAAAATCATGGCCATCATAAGAACCAAGTTTTGTTACCGATTACAACTTTGGAGAACACAATGCCAACCATAATATTTACAAAAATTGTGGTGCATCACATTCTCAAAGATGAAATGATACCCAACTTAAAAAAATTGATAGATACAATATGAGATATTAGAATTAAGTAGCACCATATTGCATAACTTGGAGATGGGATCCACAATCTGACCTAAAAATCAGCATGCACTGTTATCAAGAGTAAACTCGTGATGGTGGTTCATAGTAAAAAAAAAACTCAGAATGGCGATGATAGCAACATAAGTTTAAGATGCTGATAGACAGAGATAGTGTGTTATATAATTCGCTGACTCCAGCATATATAGCCATTGGTTTTCATTCAATTGCTCAAGCTCGGGAGAGGGAAAGAAAAATGCAGGAAAACAGCAGAGGGGCGCGTTGCCTCGCCCATCCATTTTTACAATATAATACTCCCTCCGTCCCAAAATAAGTGACTCGATTTTGTACTAACTTTAAGTGACTTATTTTGGAACGGAGGGAGTAGTATAGAAGATCATACATATATTTCTATTGTACTTATAGGGAAGGAGATCCTACATTATATTGTATAACCTAAGAGGTAATTTGGTCAGTTTGCAATGAAGTATACTGGTCGTAATCAAAGAGGTAGTTTGACCAGATTGCTATAAAGTAGTGTGCCTATAGGATTTTTTTTCTTCTGCTTAGGTCTAGTGGGCTTCAAGTTGGTTTGAGCTTACGCCTGAGTTATAGAGTTTTCAGTTAGGACGGCTGATGGTAAAATATGTGTGTTGTGAGCTTGCAGCCACCATTTAAATATACACAAAACACTGAAAATGTAGAGAAATGTTATCTAACCCATTGCTATATATTTTTTTCTATTTTTTTAACTTTAGAACGCAATGTTAAAGACATAAAGTTATGTGACTACAAATGTGACAGCAAAAATAACACTCTAAATCCAACATAACCAGTTACAAGCACAACCTTTGTTAAACATTACTGAAGTCATAGGTATAACTATGACACCATCACCGAAACCACATAGTTATAATGTAAGACACCCATGGAGGAGCATGGCACGCCTACACTTTCAGACTGTATCAAACGAATAAAGTTTGGCATCATGTTGTAAGCATTTCGATGACCCCCGCAAAAAAAAGTAAGCATTTTGATGATCACCTGAATGAATCACGACATTATCGCTTTTAAAAGGAAGACCTCGAAAAGAGAATATATTACTAATAGATGCATGTGGGAAAAAATATCATCATCTTACCCGGCTTACATGTATTTTCATCAGCTCGTTTAGTACATCAAAAGAATCCAGCTCGCTAACAGCCGTTGTCAACAAAAGCAACATTGTACCTCTGCTTGATTACCTGAAATCATGCATGTTGTTAGATTCTTGAGAAGTTTCTGAACTATAAGTTAGAAAAAGCACCACCAAACCAAAAGCTCGGCAGTTCTTTGATCATTTGGTTGAATAACTGATAAGATCTAAAAGTTGGATCAATCAACTCTGTTTTCCTGCTGTATCCATTTCTAGAACTATTTATTATGTTTGTGCATAATACATATTTTCCTTTCTTAGGACTATCTTATCTTTAAGGAAGGCTATGACACACATGTTTTATGTTTTTTTTTCATGAAATGGTGAAGGTAGTACGTTCAAGAGACATCGATAAAGTCATGGTTTACTTATCATGACTCCTAAGCTTATGGCTGAGTGCATGAACTCATTTCACACCGATTTTCTGACTATTACAAAAGTTGTCACAGGCAGGTCTGAGTTCTGAACCCCCTTGGTGGTCGGCATGCCACACATGCTAGCGCCTCATTGGTCTTGTTTCTTTTCTGATAGTTGGAGCCAGTTAAAATACACATTTCTAATACTTCCGATCTAGTTATAATTGTGTAATCTGTACTTCATCTTTTTGCAATAATCCGCACAGACAACCTCTTCTTTTTCAGAGAGAGAGAGAGAGAGAGAGAGAGAGAGAGAGAGAATTGACTATTTGGGGGCTCACCCCACTGCCAAACTTGATAACCAAAGTACTGAAAATAAAGATTATACAACATGTTGAGGCCAGAGAATTGTAGGAGTGTGCTTACTCTAGAGCCGGCAAATGGTGTGAAATATGAATCGTCGGCAATTAAAACGTCAACAAGCTTCATTTATTGTTCGATACGGAGCAACAATATAATCTTTACTATTCGATACGGACCAACAATATAATCTTTACTGTTTGATACGGTCACTTCAGGAATTGTAGGAATGTCATTTGTGCATCTGCTTCATACACAACAACAATATAATCTTTACTGCCGCCTCTTCCTCCTCCTAAAAAAAGCAGCTAGGGTTTCTGCCTCTCGCCGGCTCTAACCCAGGTCCGCCTCGTCTCCGATGGCCCTAGGGCCATGGAGGCGCGGTGGATCCTGCCAAAGGCCGGCGGGAGGGCTTCGTTTTTAGTCGTTTCTTTCAATTTTGTTAGGGTTTGTGTTCTGCTCAGGAAGACGAAACGGCGGCGGCTTTTTGAAGATGGAATAAAGGTCTCCCCGCCTAGCCCCCATTCCAGTGGTGCGTCTAGCATCGTTAGTGGGCATGTGGAGGTGTGTCTCCGGCGGATCTATCTTTGGTGGATTTGCTCGGATCTCGTTGGTGTTCGTCTACGTTCGTGTGTCTTCGGATTGGATCCTTCCAGTCTATGTTATTCTTCATCTGCGGCGATTGCTATTCTGGTGCGCTGGTCCTATGGGGCCTTAGCACGACGACTTCCCGACTGTCTACTACAACAAGTTGTGCCCGACTCTGACGATGGAGGGGCGATGACGGCGGCGCGCCTTCGGCTCGCTTCAGTGCTTGTAGTCGCCGCTAGGTTGTCTATGGATCTGAATGTTATTTTTATTATTTTTGGTATTCGTTGTACTGCCATGATTGAAGATGAATAGATCGGAAGATTTCTCGCAAAAAAAACAATATAATCTTTACTGTTCGATACTTGAACTGAATATTGTGTGCTTTATTACAATATACGCAAGTCAACCAAACAATATTCTCTTCTCCTCTTAGATTAACATTACATGGAATTTGCATGTGTACCTGGATTAGCTCAGAACTATTTGGGTGGACTACTGATAACACTCGAAAGCAGCGCGTGAATGCCCAACTGCTTCATGTTCATTGGCACACTAAAGAATTTACTTTAGTAACCTGAATGATGGCATGCTTAGGATCCAGGTAATAATAGCATGAACCGAAAAAAATGCATTGGAAAAGCAAGAGTTAGTTCCTGCACCACTCAAACGACCCACTGTTGCTACATTAGTGCAGAATCGGGCTTTAACGCCGGTTCGTAACAGCCTTTAGTGTCGGTTCAGCAACCGGCACTAAAGAGTGGGGACTAAAGGTCCCCCCTAGTACCGGTTCATCATGAACCGGCACTAAAGTGCCACCACGTGGCACGAGCCAGGTCCGGGTGCGTGTAGGACATTAGTACCGGTTGATAATACCAACCGGCACTAAATGTTTGGGCGTGTTTTGGTTTTATTTTTCCTTTAATTTTGTATTTTCAATTTAATTTAGTGATTGTTTTACATTATAATGAGTTGTTAAATCATTAGGTGAAAGTACCGCAGATTAGTTTCGACTGGATGCATGTGGATCCTAGCTATGGCATATACTTGATCACTTAGAAGTATATGCCATATGTCATATACTTGATCACTTAGCTAAGATCTATCCAGCTGAAACTAATATGTGGTTTCTTTCATAAATGATATAATAACTCATCATCATCATATTAATATAAAAACTCTTGCATCATATCATCAACAACATTATAGTAGCTAGCTAAAAATCATCATAGTCATCATTACCACTATTTAATCATCATAGTCATTACCGCTATCTAATCACCACCAACACTAGTTTGAAGAAGAAACATTCACTTGTACCAGAAGCAAAGATATCATCGAGTTCAACATGGTAATGATATTATAAGCGTTCATAACACCACAAAAGCAAATCACTCTTTGAGATTAAGTTCAGGACGAAGAACACAGACATGAAAGGACAAGTACTAAGAGCATGAAGTAGCTAAATCACTCCTACTGCTCTCTCTCAGGTAAAATAGCATAGAACATGTATAGTTCTCCTGATTCATCATACTGGAGCATGCAGATGAACCTGTTTCCTAATCGTGGGATGCGCTTCTCATTGCTGCCCCCTAATACTTCTCTGCGATCGTTAACAATTTTGCTCCAATCTTTCACTATTATGCATTCATCGCTTTTAGAAATCATGAATGCACTCATGTGCAATGTAGGATATCTTGGTCGTAAACTAACAATTGACATGCGGCCTTTAATCTCGATCCACTGAAGCACAACTATCATCGGGAGTCCCTGTTGAAGAATATCGTATAGTAATTAATATACTTAGCAATGAAAGTTTAGCAAAAAAATTATGTATGCAAAAGATGCACTGAGGACAAATAGTAAAAATCTTACCATCATTCCTAAATAGATGTGACGTAGTTCAATACGATCACTATTGGTCGCACGTTTTGAGTACTAACATTTTTAAGTGCAGGAAGAAAATTTGTCTTGACAGTATAAAGATCCTCAAGCTATGAAACATAATGACTTATTTCCTCGCAGTTTAGTTCAGCTTCAAGACAGTACTAGGTCATGTCTACCAAGCACCGGACATGTTTGATTGAATGGAAATAAGTTGTCAATAGAAATTAGTTGTCAACTATTTTTGAATAAACACTATCAAAGACATAAATATGGTTGAGAAACTCACGTAATGGTAGAAAACAGAAAATAAGAAGAAAAAAAATGTGTGTGTAGTACTATGTGTGTAGTGTGTGTGTGTGTGTGTCTAGTGTGTGTGTGTGTGTGTGTGTGTACGAGCGGGGGGGCGGCGGCGCGAGACAGCGACGCGACGGGAAAGGCGCGACGACGGGCGGCGGGCCGGGGGCGATCGACGGTGCAATCGAGACGGCGACGTAGTATGGGGCGGCAGCGCGAGACGACGACGACGGGGACGGGGACGGCGACGACGGTCGGCGGAGGCGACGAGGGCGGCGGGGGCGATGGCGCGGTGGCGGCGGCGATGTCACGTGAAGTTGGAGAAAAAGTGGTGATCAATGAAACTGAAGTTTTTGTAAGTGCCATATATATAGGAGGGGCCTTTAGTACCGGTTGGAGCCACCAATCGATACTAAAGGCCAATTTTGGCCAGGCCAAGCGGCGGGAAACGGTCGCCTTTAGTACCGGTTCATTACCCCAACCGGTACCAAAGGCCAACCCATTAATACCGGTTGGTGTCACCAACCGGTACTAATGGTTGTGCGCTGCCACCCGCGGTGCACTATGTTTAGTCCCACCTCGCCGAACGAAGGGCAGCCGCACTGGTTTATAAACCCAGCCGCGGCTGCTCCTTCGAACTCCTCTATATAGCAAACTTCTGGGCCTAACTAGGGCGCGCTGCCCTATGAGCCTGTCGGCCCTTCTGGGCCTGAATTTGCACACCCTAGGTCTGGCAGGTCCACTGGGCAGCGCCCAACAATTTTTTATATAGTTTTTTTCTTTTCTGCATTATTTATTTTCTTCTATTTATTTTTGAGTAATGTTTTTATATAGTTTTTTCTTTTCTGCTTTATTTTTTCTTCTATTTATTTTTGAGTAATGTTTTTATATAGTTTTTCCTTTTCTGCTTTATTTTTTTTCTTCTATTTATTTCTGAGTAGTTTTTTTGCTTTATTTAGTTTCTTTGTGAATATTTTTGCTTTAGCTCTCTAAACAAATTGGTAAATGCTGACATCGCTTTGAATGCTGCATACTAAAGTGCCCGTGTAACAGATGAGTTGCTTCGAATGTTGCATAATGCTTCATTTTATAGTGATTCTCAATTTCAGGGCCATTTAGCTCTCTAAACAAATCGGTAAATGACTGAAAACAGCAAATGATATCAGAACGTGTTGGAAATTGATGACGTCGCTTCGAATGTTGCATAATGTCGGCTCAAAAAAAGTCTGGAGTTCAAATAAGTTTAAAAAAATGATGTGCCCGTGTAACAGATGAGTTCTCGTCCGAAACCCTGATACTCCGAAAGAGATTGTCCAGTTTGTACACGAAGTGCGTCCAGTTTTTGCCTTGACACTCTCTACTCTTTCGCACATGCTATGCGGGTGTAATGATGATATCATGCCAAGTTTCAACATTTTCAGAGTTCATTTTGTTGTGATTTACTGTTTCATGGTCATTTAGCTCTCTAAACAAATTAGTAAATGACTGAAAACAGCAAATGATGTCAGAACGTGTTGGAAATTGATGATGTCGCTTCGAATGCTGCATAATGCCGGCTCAAAAAAAGTCCAGAGTTCAAATAAGTTAAAAAAATGAAGTGCCTGTGTAACAGATGAGTTCTCGTCTGAAACCCCGATACTCTGAAAGAGATTGTCCAGTTTGTACACGAAGTGCGTCCAGTTTTGAAGTGAGTGACGGCCGGCGGGGGAGGACCGGCGTGGGGGATTGAGGGGGAGACCGAGTGAGTGGAGAGAGTGAGGGCGCAAACATGTAAAAATATACATCAAAAATACATTGATTATCAATGATATTTTTGTGTACAATCTGAATTGTCAATATGAGTCCTCAACGGTTAAGAAACCGGTGAAGACTCATATTGAGTCCACAAATTATACACATAGAGTTCAATGAAGACCAAATGCTTGTGATAGTTTGAGAAGTAACATATTTAAGGTGGTAAAAATCTTGCTAGGGGAGCGAGGTGGGACTAAAAACAGCCTGCCACAACCTCTTTATTACCGATTCCCAGCATCTTTAGTACCGGTTCGTGCCATGAACCGGTACTAAAGGTTCGCTCTGAGCCGGTACTGAAAATCTCCTTCCGCCTAGCCATTTGAACCAGTACTAATGAACACATTAGTGCCGGCTCAAATGCAAACCGGGACTAATGTGTCTTACATTTGATCATTTTTCTACTAGTGCTATCATATCAAAATAACCTTGACTTGAAGTTACCTGAAGAGCTAATTTTTAAGCAGCAGAGGGGAAGTGTAACCTGGAAGTTACAGGGCATGGATTTTCAGATGTGAAACCGTCCCTATATCCACTGTAACTCCCGCAAAATTTTGGGACAACAAGAAAACATGTATCAAATTAACATTTGCCATGCACTAACATTGATATTCACGTGATATATACTTAGAAAACAAAGAGGTAGATAATTCTTCATGTTGTGCTAAACTTCTACCTTGTGTCCTCTAGAATCTGAACCAGAGGCAGCAATTCTGTACAAGACAGCTCGTCCCATCAATTATGGAATTGGCACAATCGGGTTCGACATGGATGGATCTGCACAATATGGAGGTTGAAAGAAAGATCGAACCTGCAGCAAGAAGGCGGCATGGGTAGTGGAGGATCTCGCTGCGCGGGAGCCACCGCCGCCGCCGTAGTCTCAGGCCTACATCATCATTGCCTCTCCTCAGCTCCATTGGGAAAGTCGCCACCGCCGCTGCCGTTGTGGACTCATGTCGGCCATGGTCATGGTCGTCGCCTCTCCGTAGCACATCAATCTGTACTAAGAGCACTAGTATTCAGTTGGGAGTAGAGAAATCAGCATCAATAAAAGACAAATCCCAAATTCGATGGAGAATGACCTTGGAGAAGACAAAGCAGAGAAGTCGAAGCAGCAAAAGGGGGTGTGGATTGAACAGCCGGACCAAGGAGACTATATGGAAGCGAAACAACACAGACCGAGATGGTAACTGACCTGCAATTATCCGTCGCCGGCGAGTGGCGTACAACACACGCCATTAAGCCTCGATCTACAACGATGCTCGCTTCTCCCTCACAGACCCTCTCACCCGAGCCCCACGGACCAGGCGCAACTCTGGACGGGCGAGGCATGACACGCTCACCTTGTATACCGCTTCGCGATTGTTTTTATTGCCAGCGAAGTGGCCAAGGGAAATTGGATGATACAGGCCCAACAAGCCCGAACAGCAGCATTGAGAGACGACAAAGGTAGGTTTATTGCAGGAGGGAATGAAAAGATAGACCACTGCGCGGATGTTCTCATGGTGGAGGCCTTAGCTCTCAAATTTGGCCTAAATTTAGCGCAAAGGGCAGGATGTAATCGCCTAATCATCAACTCTGACAACCTGGAGGTGATTGAGACCATGCAGGACGGAGGACAGTCAGCGAGAGCGGCGGAGGCAATCTTCGATGACTGCTATCACTATGCTTGTGATTTTATCATGACTAAATTCGAACATTGTAATAGAGAGGCTAATAAAATAGCATATGAACTTGCTAGATTAGCTAGATTTTTTTCGACTTCGGATTGGTTTGAGGAGCCTATTAGTGAAATTGTAACGCTTCCCAGAAACGATGTATTGGTTTTAATTCAAAAAAAAAGCCCGAACAGCAGCAGATCGCCGATTTTATCGTGGGAGCATCGTCCCAGTTTGTTTACCGCTCCCGAAGGGATCGAAGGTGCATCCGACGGCCAAGATAGCCCAGGTCTGCCGATCTGATGGTAGAAAATGGTGATAGTCTGAGAAGGCTGGAAGAGTGCTCGGTTGTAACGTTTCTAAACTAAATGGTAGGATTGCACATGAAATCCCAGGACATTTAAGTCCGTTGGCCGGCCCATGCATGAAAACCGCCCGCAAAATCTGCTTTTGTATTAATGGTTCCAGGATCTACCATATCCACCGGATTTGTAGGCTGTAAGAGCAACTACAGACGGGCGTCCCAAACTCGCCTTATACGCCCGAGCGGTCGGCCTGATCACTGACCGGTCACAAATTTTTGACCCAGACAGACGCCTTATACGAACTTCAAATGCCCGAGCCAACCGACATCTTCATATTCAGCCCAAATATGGGGGCGGATATAGGGGCCCACGGGTGCCCCCAGGCGTGTCTGCCACGTCGGACCCAACAGCCGCTCCGGCCTGAAAATGCACCAAATCCACCAAATCGATCTACCGGATCCATTTGCTCTCTCCCCTCTTCCTCCTCCTCCTCCTCGACGTCTGTCTTGCCGCTCCGCCGCCACGCGTGCTCCGCAACCGTTCCTAGCCTCTACGCCGCCAGCTCCGACAAAGCAGTTCTCTCTCCCATCCTCGCTGCCGAGGACGTCGTCCCCGGCCCGGACACCACCACGGTATGTCTGACAACTCTATGGCTCCGCCTTGCGCTCTATGTGTTCGACACATTGTCTGACGGATTTTTTGTGATTCTATTATGGAAAACGATGAATTCTGATACTTCGTCGGACGAGGAGTATGGACCGACGGAGCTTGATCAAATGATTCAAGATGAGTTCTTTGATTCCTTGGATTTGGACAAAGAAGTAGACATGCTCATGCTCATGAGTATGCAAAAAGAAATGGACCGGCAGGTGGAGCATATTCTCTATTGCACGATGCGCTAGCCCAGTTTCTCAAAAAGTCAGAACTGATGGAAATGACTAGGCAATGTATTTTAACACTCCCCCTCACGTCTAGGCTGTGGACCTACAGGAAAACCTTAGACATGGCATCAAGATTAGATTGCAGCTATTTTCTATATTAAAATAGTGTTGGTCAGTCTTTGATCCCGAGACCTTGTGGCTATGATACCATATTGAACTGATGCACTAGCCAAGTTTCTCAAAAGTTTGAACTGATGGAAAGAACGAGGTAATGTATTTTAACATTCTTAACTTCAAGGGTTCAATCAAAGTGAGAAGAGTGATCAATCGGGATAGGGTGTCCGGAGCACGGCTATTGCAGAAGGAATACTTTGCTCCGAACCCAACTTTTCTGGATGGCCCATGGTTTCGCCGCCGTTTTCGCATGCGGGAATCATAGTGGAGGCACACATCAAGCTCAAAAGGAATTGTTGCGACCATTTTCTTTCTCTGCTAAGCAGAAATGCACGACTGCTATGAGGATTCTTGCACTTGGTACTGTCACAGATGCCGGATGGCTCGATACCAACATTTGTTAATCACGTGCGACATTGACGTGTATGATAGTCATGCATGAATTTGCATGGATTTAAGAGTCCAGATTCGAGATATATTGATGCCGGTCACAAGATATGAGGGACCGGTGGGCGCTGTGCGTGAACACATCCGCGGGCGTAGGGGGCCAGATTTGGCAAGTTGTAGATGCTCTGAACTACAGGTAGCACGCTCTTCGTGCTCGTTTTCGTCCCAAGGGGGAGAGTCTGTGTGCAGAGCCAACAAGTCAACGTGTGACTGACTGTGGGTCCCGCCTCGCTGTGGGAGTATGAGCGAAGGGTCTGAATAGAAATCTCAGACTCTCATCCCCGTCTTCCTCTTCCTTCTGCTCCTCTGCTTCTCTCTTCTCTTCCCCAATTCCCCCTCAAACCCTAGCGACCGATCCGCGAGTTCCCTCCGGCGGCGGCGCCGCCGCTCCGATCGCCCGCCTCTCCGTCAGCCCCAGCCCGCCGTTCGCGCCGCGGCAGCGGTCCATGGATTTCCGCTTCAGCGCCGGCGACCGCGGGCCGCCTTTGCCGCCGCCGTTGGAGTGGCAGGCGGTGCCGCGAGAGCTCATCATTCGCGAGGAGGTGACGCGGCGGCTCACCGAGGAGTGGGCCAAGGGCGACCCCGCCTTCGCCCGCGGCCTCAACGAGGGGTTCGGGCCCGGCCCGTTCTTCGCCCCCGATCGCTTCATGCCGCCGCCGCCGCCGCACGCGCCGATGCCGTTGCCGGTGCCGATGCGCCCGCTCCCGCACGCGCCGCCGCCGGTGCCTTTCGAGGAGTTCGGGGCCTGGCAGGGGTTCGGGCGTCCCCTGCACGCGGGGTTTGGGGAAAGGACGCGGTTTCTCTTCGGGGCGAAGTGGGGGTCTACGCCGCCGCCAGACCCGAAGCACAAGCTCAAGCTGCTTGAGGTCGAGCCCTCCGGGAGACCCGAGGTATGTCGGCACAAACGAATCTTCTTCCGATTGTTCAGGTCAAGTCATTATCGTCGCCGTACTACTAGGCCTGAAGTTCTTTTCCAGATTCGGCATGAAAAACTTTTACTTTCCTCAGAAGTACCTGCTGCATCTATGTTGTGTCATTTCAGAGTCACTCGCACATTATCTGTTCTGAAGTTGATTTCCAGATTCGGCATTAAAAACAGTTTTGGCTCAGAAATTCCTTCTGTATTCCTGTTCTTCATTTCAGAGTTCTGCACACTGCCTGTTCCTCTTTAGCTCAATGTTGCTGTACATTTTATGCTTATTTCACTTGTCCTATTTGATTTGACTTTAGCAGCAACGTTTAGTTTTGTGGAAAATCTCGATCTCTCATCAAGTCATGCATAAGTGGGCAATCCTTGCTATCAAGAGCAAATATTTCTTTGCTTAGTTCAATGGAACACCAAATCTGGTAGGAATAGATCGGGACAATTGCTATCATACTGAATATTGCCCTTCCAGATAATCAAAATTATCAGCTAAGACATACTCCCTCCGTTCCGATTTACTCGTACCACGACGAGTAAATCGGAACGGAGGGAGTATGATTTAGGTAGATGGTGTGAACTTGAGTGGAAAAGAGAGTATTTCTTTTGTAGAAAAAAGGGTGACAGGCGAACAGACTGATACTGTCACCACTGTTGGGTGAAAGTTATGAGGCTATTTTTTGGTGGTAATATTGATTACTGGGTACATCAAGGCTCAGATCAGAGTCAGAGTTTGAAAGGACGCTGATGATTTCCCATTGACTCTACTTGTCTCCATGCATTTATTTGTTTGGTATATGTAGCTGTAGAGATAATCATACTCCCTCCATTCCAAAATATAGTGCGTCCTCGGTTTCCGTGCTTCAACTTTGACCATAAATTTAACCAACGAGACCGATTGCGGCGGGAGTGAAAATTATATAATTGAAGAACTTCTTTTGAATACGAATTCACTGGTATAATTTTCGCTCCCGTCGCAGTCGGTCTCGTTGGTTAGATTTATGGTCAAAATTGAACCTCGAAAAGCGCGGGCGCGCTATATTTTGGAACGGAGGGAGTAACATGCTATTATTCTAGAGCTACAGGATGTTGTTACATATGCACACCTGATTAACTATTGCATTGAATCTTCATCTCAGGCTCTTTCACCAAAGGTTCCAATGATGAAGAGCAAAGCAGATGCAAATGTTGCAACTACTGTACCAAAGAAAGTACAGAAACTAGCCGAGGACTGGAGCTGTGCACTATGCCAGGTTAGTGCACCGTCTGAAGCTGGTCTAAATGAGCATCTTGGAGGAACAGAGCATAAGGCGAAGTTGGCACAATGTAGCGTCAGCAAGGCGACCAAAGATGACAAAAACTGCTTGCAGACGACCACTGGGAATGAGAGCAACACAGATCCTTGTGATGCACCTAAGAAAATATGCATGCTAGTAGACAGTGCAACATGTGAAGCTGGTCTAAATGAGGATCTTGGAGGAAGAAAACATAAGGCGAAGTTGGCACAATGTGGCGTCAGCAAGGCGATCAAAGATGACAAAAACTGCTTGCAGACGACCACTGGGAATGAGAACAACACAGATCCTTGTGATGCACCTAAGAAAATATGCATGCTAGTAGATGGTGAAATGCATGAAGTTGTTCGGAAGAACAACTATCTGTGGTGTGATCTCTGCAGAGTCAGGTGCGATAGTAACAGCATCATGGCTGGCCATCTGCGTAGCAAGAAGCACAGTAAATTAAACAAGGTTTCGACGTCGATAAAGGCTGTCAGGACAAATACCGATACTAAGGAAGGTTTGACTTCTTTTGGAAGTCAGGTAAATACAAACGGCTCTACTGAAATTCCAGCGGTAATTGAAGGCGACATAAATATGACCACCAAAGTAGATGAAAGTGGCCCTGTAGAAAATCCAGTCCAGAAAGAAATCCATCCGTTGAGCAAGAAGCACAGTAAATTAAACGATGGTTGGACATCGATAAAGGCTGTGAGGACAAATACCGATACTAAGAAAGAAATCCATCCGGGGAGCAAGAAGCACAGTAAATTAAACGATGGTTGGACATCGATAAAGGCTGTGAGGACAAATACCGATACTAAGAAAGAAATCCATCCGGGGAGCAAGAAGCACAGTAAATTAAACAAGGTTTCAACATCGATAAAGGTTGTGAGGTCTAATACCGATACTAAGGAAGGTTTACCTTCTTGTGGAAGTCAGGTAAATACAAAAGTCTCTACTTAAATTCCAGTGCTAATTGAAGGCGACATAAATATGACCACCGAAGTAGACGAAAGCGAGCCTGTAGAAAATCCAGTCCAGAAAGAAATCACAAGAATGGCCACCATATGGGCAATGTTTTCTTGTTAAGTTTCTTTGATACTGGTAATCAAGGTAGGAATCTTATAAGTCTTCGAATCCAGTTCAACAGATCTCTTATATCTCTTTGTAAAGAAATATAAGAGCGTTTAGATAACTAGCTTGTGTTTGTTCAGAATGTACCTAGCTAGACAGATAGTAAGTAGCCCGTTACACCTCTTGTCTGTGCATTACATGCGACATGAGCAACGGCCACATTGTGACCTTGTGAATGTTACACAAAACAGGTGATAAACTGACTCAAGTTTGGAATTTATTTAGTTGTTTTAAGTGTCCGGGCTCAGATTTGCTTCTGCGTATGTTGTGCTGAAGTTGTTCTTTCTTAGTAGTTGCAGCATGTACTCACCAATAGCTATTTAAAAAACAGTGCACGCAGCAGTAATCTGAAGAGAGTATTCCTTTTGTAGCAAAAGGGTGACAGGTGAACAATCTGATTCTTGTCACCACTGTTTGGTGAAAGTTATGAGGTTATTTTTGGTGGTAATATTGCTTACTGGGCACATCAAAGCTCATATCAGAGTCAGAGTTTGAAAGGATGCTGATGATTTCCCATTGATTCTACTTGTCTCCTTCCATTTATTTGATTGGTATTGCTAGCTGTAGAGAGATACATTCGATCATGAGACATAGTTTCAACTTGCAATCATCCGAATAACCATATAACATGCTATTATTCTAGAGCTACGGGATGTTGTTACATATGCGCACCTGATTAACTATTGCATTGAATGTTCATCTCAGGCTCTTTCATCAAATCCAAAGGTTCCAATGGTGAAGAGGAAAGCAGATGCACATGTTGCAACTACTGTGCCAAAGAAAGTACAGAAACCAACCAAGGACTGGAGCTGTGCACTATGCCAGGTTAGTCGACCATGTGAAGCTGCTCTAAATGCGCATCTTGGAGGAACAAAGCATAAGGCAAAGTTGGCACAGTGTGGCGTTAGCAAGACGATCAAAGATGGCAAAAACTGCTCACAGATGACCACTGGGATTGAGAGCAGCACAGATCCTTGTGATGCACCTAAGAAAATATGCATGCTAGTAGACGGTGCAATGCATGAAGTTGTTCGGAAGGACAACTACCTGTGGTGTGATCACTGCAGAGTCAGTTGTGGTAACTACGCCACCATGGCTTGCCATCTGCGGTGCAAGAAGCAGAGTAAATTAACCAAGGTTTGTTCATCGATAAAGGTTGTGAGGACAAATACCAATACTAAGGAAGGTTTGCCTTCTTCTTTTGGAAGTCAGGTAAATACAAACGGCTCTACTGAAATTCCAGTGGTAATTGAAGGCGACATAAATATGACCACCGCAGTAGATGAAAGTGGCCCAGTAGAAAATCCAGTCCAGAAAGAAATACAAAGAATGGCCACCATATGGGCAATGTTTTCTTGTTAAGTTTCTTAGATACTGGTAATCAAGGTAGGAATCTTGCAAGTTTACGAATCGAGTTCAACAGATGGCTTATAAGGTATCTAAGTTGATTACTAGTGTCTAAGCAACTTTGCAAGAGAAGCATTGCTCCCTGGACATGTCTTTCACATGGAGATGACTTATTTATGTAGAATGCCCAGTTTGAACTTTGCCTAAGCTGCTTCTGTTGTAGTTTTAGCCAGTTTTGATTGTCGCCCTCTGTTTAAGTTAATGTGAGTAGGTGGGACGGGTTGAGCTGGTGATGAGTAGGGTTTCCCTGAGTGCTAACCTGACTCGTTTGTAATTTGTTTAGGTCTTTTAGGTGTGGCTCAGGTTTGCTTTTGCATATGTTGTGTGGAAAGTTGTTCGTTGATTAGTTGCAGCGCATACTCATCAATAGCTGTTTCAGAAAGACTGTGGTCAGCATTAATATATAGTTGTGAGATGCATATATATTATCCAAGCATCCTGATGAAGACAGAAACCGGCATATATGAAATATCAGGCAAAAATGCTTCTAAAGCTGCAAATTCCATGAAAATGAGGTGTAGGTTCTGACGATTCTTGACTGATTTATACTGCTCGGGAAGGTTGTGATATGTATGCATGCCAAATTTCAACGTCAAATTTTGGTACTGAAATTTTGCATTAATGTTTGGTGCTGAAATTTGGCATTAATGTAGAACATGGGCTTCCTTGGTATCTTACGTATTATTTTAGAGATGATCTTTGAAAATTCTGCCCCGAGTATTCATGGAATTTGTGAGTTTAGACAGTTTTTTGCTGGATATATATATACCCTCGAGAGTTTCGTCCGCAACAGCTTATCTCAGGTGTTGCTGGGAGAAACGCAACAAATCATGGGAGATCAGAAAACTCAGTGAACACCATGGCAAGCTTGCAGCCAAGAAGCAATCCATGTCCTGTGGTCCTGCTGTTTATTTCTGTTAGGCCAGAGTTCCAATGTCTCTGCAATTCTCTGCTGTTGTACCTTCTCGAGTTTGAATTCCGGATTGTTATAATTTGTACCCCATGTAGGTCTGGTGTTATATCTTCTGAAATAATCTATACTGATGTGTGCCCTACTAGCTTGTGTTTACTAAGAAGTAAGAACATACCTAGCTAGACAGATAGTAAGTACTCCCTCCGTCCGGAATTACTTGCATAGAAATGGATGGAAATGAATGTATCTAGAACTAAAATACGTCTAGATACATCCATTTCTCGGACAAGTATTTCCGGACGGAGAGAGTTGCTCGATACACCTCTTGTCTGCGCATTACATGGGACATGAACACTGACCGCATTGTGACCTTGTGAATGGGACATGAACACTGACCGCATTGTGACCTTGTGAATGTTACACAAAACAGGTGATAAACTGACGCAGATATGAAATATCATATGAGAATGCTCATATAGCTGTAACTTTCCATGAAAAAAAAAAGAGTGTAGGTCTCGATGATTCTCCATTGATTTATACTGCTCGGGAAGGTTGTGTTCTATTTGAGATTCAAATACAATGTTATTTGTGAGATATTTTGCTAGGAGTTTTTTTATTGATGTGGAATATGGTATTCCTAAGTATTGTAAATTGAAGTGGTCTTTGTAGCTTCTGCACCGAGTATTCATGGAATTGTGTGACTATTTCTTTTAGAGTACGTCTAGGTGTATCATATTTTTATAGATGGCAGAAAACAAATTCCAAAGACTATCTGTTGCAAGCAACAAGTGTATTACAAATTTGACTAGCCACCACATACGTTGCAATTCACAGCCACAACACATAGGGCCTACCCTAAGTTATTAGAAAGACAAAGCGTGTCACGACCAACACCGGCGAAGCCAACTGAAACTCATCCACCCATGAGTGCCTAAAAAGAGGATGGCGAGTAGGTGGAAGGACTTGATTAGTCTTGACGGAGGCATCGTCTTGGGCACACAAGGAGTGGATCAACGAGCTGCTCGGCTCGTTAATCTCGTGCTCGTTAAGCTTAATGAGCAAAAAATCCTGCTCGATTTGGTTTGTTTGAAACTTAATCTCGCCCATCTACTTTGTTGCCTCTTTATGTTGATTAGATTTAATAGATGGGCTGAGGTGCTACAAAATTTTTGTCACGTGAGATAAAAATATGTGTTGTGTTGTGTTGTTACTAACGAGTTTAACGAGCTACACATGAAACTCGTTCGTTAGCTCATTCATCAAGCCCGTTAAGCTTAATAAGCTGAAATTGATGATTGACTCAGTTCATTAAGAAACGAGCCACGAGCATAACGAGCTGAACTATCGAGTACTCATTAAGCTTGCGAACCACAAGCTTTTGGTCCAGCCCTACGCATAAGCGACAACATACATAGCGCCCATGAAGATCGACCTAGGACAACTACGAGCATCAAAAGAATGCACCACATGACCTCCGCAGCAACGAGCACCAAAGGAATGCAACACAAGACCTCCCAACCATGTCTGCGTACATAATGCTCCCAACTACGGAATGACGTCGGTGATGTCATCATCGTTGATTCGAAACCGAACCTAGGCTTTCGCCCGGAGATAAGAACCAAACACAAATGTCGCGGGTGGTGGTGGTGGGGGGGCACCTCATCGACGCCTCCAAGGAGGGGAAGGATACCCACAGGCGCCGGCGGCGCAACCGAAGACATGTAGGACTTCCATTTGTAGCAATCCTCTATCCCCGCCCGCCGGATTGCGGCAACACCGTCCATGTTGGACACTTTGCCGAAGCATCCGCACCTTGTCATCGTAGCTGAAACACTATGGCCCACCACGCATGCGCAAACAATAGCATGCAACACGTCTTCTACCCCCCCCATGGGCTAAATTTCATGTTTTGACCCTTTTCTGAAACCTATTCGAGATCTGATCCTAGTTTGAATTTTTTTCGAGATCTGACCCTTTTGCTACCACCAGGGACCATGGCGGTAGGGTATAACAGCCTACCGCCAAGGACCCTGGCGGTAGGGTTGCATGCCCTACCGCCAAAAACCTCCTAAGTATTGAACACAGTGCGTGCTCGTGCCTACCGCCAAGCACCTTGACGGTAGGGTTATGCAGGTTATTGCCAGCCCGTTTGGCGGTACGATGTTTCCTACCGCCAAAGTCCCTGGCGGTAGGCTATTAGACCCTACCGCCATGTAGTGGCGGAGCTACGGCAAGGCCGAATGGGCCATGGCCCGCCCAGCCCATGCTATTTTCTGTAGTATATACTTCGTTTTGGGCCATGGAACATATTTCCTGCAGTTATTTTCTACAGTCGGCCCGCCCAGCTTTCTGGGTCAAGCTCCGCCACTGCCGCCATGGACTCTGGCGGTAGCAAAAGAGTCAGATCTCGATTTTTTTTCAACCTAGGGTCAGATCTCGAATAGGTTTGGGAAAAGGGTCAAAACACGAAATTTAGCCCCCCGCATGGCCGAGAACCTGCAACCGCGAGCCATCTTCCTCCCGGCGCACAATCAAGGGCCCACCGCACAGCAACTATCGCACCCGAGGTACCTCGGCGAGCGCTGACGACCCGTGATGC
>NC_041393.1:696578723-696609972 GCF_002162155.2 Triticum dicoccoides
CTGTGGCCCCCCAGCCATGCACAATTCATTGAAGAAAAAAAATTAATAGAGGGCTTAATGGAAGGAAAAAAAATGTTCGGTTGGGCCCGATTTCAGGGGAACCCAACGAGAGAGCCTGGACAGTGGACACCCCCCGCAGCACGCCGGGACGAAGCCGAGCAGTCTTGCTCTGCACTCTGCACTGCGCCGCCGCTGGATCTACCCCACCTCGCCGTTCCCGCCGCGGCGGTCAATGGAGTTCCGCTTCCGCGCCGGGGACCGCGGGCCGCCCGGCTCCTCCCCGCCAGCCCCCGGAGGCTCCCCGCCGGCACGGTTCTCCCTCCCCCGCGACGGCTACACCGGTGCCGGTGCGCAAGGCACGCAAGGTAAGCACCGCCGGAACAGAATTCACTCCCCGGAGCGCCCGAATCCCTGACGCCCTCCGCCGCTCCGCGCAGCAGGGCCTTCGCCTTCGCCTTTGCCGCGGCCGCCGCTCGAGTGGGAGGCGGCGCGGCGAGAGCACCTCATCCGCGAGGAGGTGAGGCGGCGGCTCGTCGAGGAGGAGGTGCGCCGCGAGTTCGAGGCCGAGGGCGACCTCGCCTTCGCCCGCGGGGGCTGGGGGCCCGACCCCTTCCTCGCCCCCGGTTGCTTCATGCCGCCGCCGACGATGCCGATGCCGATGCGCCCGCCCCCGTACGCGCCGCCGCCGCCGGTGCCTTTCGACGAGTTTGGTGCCTGGCAGGGGTTTGTGCCTCGCCGGCACGCGGGATTTGGGGAAAGGATGCCGTTCCCCTGCGAGGAGAGGAGGTGGTCTCCGCCGCGTCAGAAGCCGAAGCATAAGCTCCAGCTGCTTGAGATCGAGCCCTCCGGGACACCCGTGGTATGTGGGCACAAATCTTTCTCAGATTCGGCATTTCTGTTATGTCATTTCAGAGTTCTGCACACTGTCTGTACGTTTTACGTTTATTTCACTTGTCCTATTAGATTTAACTTTAGCAGCAAATTCTTGTTCCCTCTGTATCTAAGGGCATGTACAATGGTGGCATATGGATACATATGCCCCATGACAAAAAGTAACTTGAGGCATCTACATTTATTTTTTCTCCCCAATGCAAGCTACCACTAGTGGGCCTCATTAAGAAATAGAAAATAAAGATTCTAGTACACATGCATCTCTACTTTTCACTCCAACCTTTTTAGCTTTTGTCACCGGACCACACCTTTTCTCTTCAAGCACCCGCCTCCTGAAGAGGATCCCGCTTCTCTATCCGAACCTACTTTACGTCATATCCGATCCTACATGGCATGCGAGGCATCACCTTGAGGCTATGCATTGTACATGCCCTAAGTATAAGACGTTTTTTCAGTTCAAATTGAACTGCAAAATGTCTTATATTTAGATACAGAGGAAGTAGAAGATTTCTCATCAAGTAATGCATAAGTCGGCAATTCTTGATATCTAGTGTAGTGTCAAAAACATTCTTATATTTTGGGACAGAGGGAGTATGATTTAGGCAGATGGTGTGAACTTGAGTGGCAAAGAGAGTATTCCTGTTGTAGAAAAGGGTGACAGGTGAACATACTGATTCTTGTCAGCAAGTTATGAAGTTATTTTGGTGGTGATATTGCTTACTGGGTGCATCAAGGCTCAGATCAGAGTCAGAGTTTAAAAGGACGCTGATGATTTCCCATTGATGCTACTTGTCTCCATTTATTCATTTGATTGCTATCAGTATCTGTAGAGAGATACTTTCAGTCATGAGACATAGTTTCAGCTTGCAACCATCTGAATACCTCGTAACATGCTATTATTCTTGAGCTGCAGGATGTTGGTAGATATGCACATCCGTTAACTATTGCATTGAATGTTCATCTCAGGCTCTTTCACCAAAATTGAAGGTTCCAAAGATGAAGAGGAAAGCAGCTGCAAATGCTGCAGCTACTGTACCAAAGAAAGTACAGAAACTAGCCAAGGACTGGAGCTGTGCACTATGCCAGGTTAGTGCAACATGTGAAGCTGGTCTAAATGAGCATCTCGGAGGAAGAAAACATAAGGCCAAGTTGGCACAGTGTGGCGCCAGCAAGGCAATCAAAGATGACAAAAACTGCTTGCAGGCGACCACTGGGAATAAGAACAGCACAGATCCTTGTGATGCACCTAAGAAAGTACACATGCTAGTAGACGGTGAAATGCATGAAGTTGTTCAGAAGAACAACTATCTGTGGTGTGATCGCTGCAGAGTCAGGTGTGATAGCAACGTCATCATGGCTGGTCATCTGCGGAGCAAAAAGCACAGTAAATTAAACAAGGTTTGGACATCGATAAAAGCTGTGAGGACAAATACTGATACTAAGGAAGATTTGCCTTCTTGTGGAAGTCTGGTAAATACAAACGACTGTACTGAAATTCCAGCGGTAATTGAAGGCGACATAAATATGACCAGTGAAGTAGATGAAAGTAGCCCTGCAGAAAATCCCGCCGGGAAAGAAATCAAAAGCATTGCCACCGAAGTAGAAATTCCAGCGGTAATTGATGGCGGCATAAATATGACCAGTGGTGTAGATGAAAGTAGCCTTGTAGAAAATCCAGCTGGGAAAGAAATCACAAGCATCGCCACCGAAGTAGAAAGTATAACCATGGCTACCGAAGTACATGAAAATAACCCTGTTGAAACTCCAGTTGAAACAAAGAAGGAAAGCACAGACATGACAAATGATGTGTGACAAGTCGAGCCAAAGGAGGAGTAACAGTATACCTGCTCTTTACCCAAGCTTCTCGCTTCTACCCTTTCGTTGGACATGATCTTATCATGGAACATATGCTTAGCTCAGTTTCATCATCAGATGTGGGATTCTCTCTTACCATCCGGCATGTACTCCCTCTGTAAAGAAATATAAGAGCATTTAGATTACTACTTTAGTGATCTAAACGCTCTTATATTTCTTTACGGAGGGAGTAGTTTATAGGGTAACAATAATGCATATGGGCAATGTTTTCTTGTTAAGTTTCTTAGATACTGGTAATCAAGGCAGGAATCTTACAAGTATATGAATCCAGTGCCATACATGGCTTCTAAGGTATCTAACTTGATTACTAGTATCTAAGCAACTTTCCATGAGAAGCATTGCTCCCTGGAGTATGTGTTATTGTTACTCTTTGGACATGTCTTTGACATGGAGATTAAGTTTTTTTATGTAGAATGCCCCACTTTGAACTATACCTTAGCTGCCTCTGTGGTACTTGTATCCAGTTTTCATTGTCGTCCTCTGTTTACATGTAATGTGCTGAGGTGAGATGGGTTGAGCTGGTGACGAGTAGGGTTTCTCTGGGTGCTATCCTGACTCTAGTTTGTATTTTACTTAGGTCTTTTAGGTGTCTGGGCTCAGGTTTACTTTTGCATAGGTCGTGTGAAAATTTGTTCGTTCGAGTAGTTGTAGCATGTACTCACCAATAGCAGTTTTAGAAAGAGTGTACAACCAGCAATATATAGAGATTAGAGGCATATGGGCTATCCAAACATCGGAATGAAGAGAGAAAATGACAGATATGAAATATCAGGTGAACATGTTCCTAAAGTTGTAAAACTAATGTACAAGAGGTGTGGGTTTTGATGATCCTTAGCTTGATTTATTGAGTTCGTGAAGGTTGTGGTCCATACCCATGCCAAAATTCAGTATCAAATAAAATGTTGCTTGTGAGATATTTGGTACTGAAAGTTTGCATTGATGTGGAATATGACCTCCCCGAGCACCATAAATTATTTTGGAGGTGATCTTTGAAACTTCTGCACCGAGAAATCATGGAATTTGCGACTTTAGACCATTTTTGCTGGATATGCTCTCTCGACAGGTTCGTTGACAGCAGCTGAGCGTAGGTGTTGCTGGAAGAACACAATAAATCAGGGGATATCAGAAAACCCAGTGGACGGCACAGCGTGCAGCTTAGAAGCAATACATGATCTGCGGCCCTGCTGTTTATTTCTGTTAGGCAAGAGTTCCGGACTTCCGGTGTCTCAGCAATTGCTCAGCTGTTCTACCTGGTCCAGCTTGAATTCTGGATGTGTACCCCAAATAGGCCAGGTAGAACGTGGAACAGCTGAGACACCAGATGCATGTAGGGTATTCAAGCATTATGATGAAGAGAGAATGTACCTAGCTAGCTTTGGAATAATCTAGACTCGTATCTGCCCTACTAGCTTGTGCTTGCTTTGAATGTACCTAGCTAGACATGCAACATGAACATCGACCGTGCTTAATTTTTTTTTCTCTCGAGAATGCACAGGTGCTAAATTGACTCTAGTTTGGAATTTATTTAGTTCTTTTAGGTGTCAGACTTCAGGTTTACTTCTGCATATGCCGTGCGGAAGTTGTGCTTTCGAGTAGCTGCAGCATGTACCCATGAACTCGCCAATAGCTGTTCCAAAAAGAGTTTACTCACCAGTAATCTGCAGAGGCATATAGAGCATACAAGCATCCCGATGAATAGAAGAAATGGCAGATACGAAATATCAGGTGATAGTGTGCATATAGTTGTAAATTCCATGAGAAATGAAGGTTGTGTTCTATATCCATGTGAGATTTTAGAAACAAATACGATGTTACTTGCGAGATAGGGTTTCCATGGGTGCTAACCTGACCCTAGTCTGAATTTATCTAGTTCTTCTAGGTGTGATGCATCAAGTTTACTTTTGCCTATGTTGTATGGGAACTTGGTAGCAGTTGCTGCATGTACTCACCAGTAATCTGTAGATGCATATAGGGTATCCAAGCATCCTGATGAAGAGAGAACCGACATATTTGAATTACCAGTGAGAACTCTCCTAATAAAAGTTGTAAAATTCTTAAAATGAGACATAGGTTTTCGATGATCCTTGGCTGATTCAGTGTCCGGGCAGGTTGTGAACCATATCAATGCCAAAAGTCTTGTCAAATAAAATGTTACTAGTGAGATATTGGTAGTGAAATTTTTGATGTAGAATATGACTTTCTTAGGTATCATAAATTATTTTAGATGTGATTATTCATGGAATATTGCGACGTTAGATCATTTTTGCTGGACATGCTCTCAACAGTTTCACCACAGGAGCTTAGCTTAAGTGTTACCTATAAATAATCATGGTAGCTAAGAAACCCAGTGAACGCCATGGCAATCTTGCAGCAGCTTCTAAACTAAATTTGCTTTGGAATTTATCTACTACTAACGCCACAGCAGGTTCTAAACCCAGTGAACGCCATGGCAATCTGGAGTAGTTGTTTTAGGTGTCAAGGCTCAGCTTTACTTCTTCATATGTTGTGCTGAAGCTGTTCTTTCTTAGTAGTTGCAGCATGCGCTCACCAATAGCCGTTCCAAAAATAGGTTTTTTTAGAAGAACAGGGAGCCCTCCCCGGTTCCATTATATTAATGAAACCAAATTCAGTTATTACATCAGCTCACTAAAAGGAGCAGTTCAGAAAGAAAACAATGGCTTAAGCCAGTACAGAGTTAACGCAACCGGATCACAGGCACTACGCAGTATCAAATGCAGATCAGCTCCTGGGATGCCTTGCACGCTTTCAGCGGCGGTGCAGTCACCGCTTGAGGGGACCAGGCAGCCACCAGGGTCGAGGTTGGACTCGGCATCGATGTAGCTTCTGAACGCTTCTTGGAGGGGGACGAGAAGCCCACTGCGTCGTCCGAGATCTTCAGCTTGTCCCATGGAGTCACCAACGGGGCTCCAGCGTGCTTCATGATCAGCCACTGATCATCAGTGGTTGTCTCAGATTGGTCGCGAGGTGTGTTGTGAAGGCCTCCAGCCTTTCTGCCGCCCCATCCGAGGACAGGATCACCTAGTTCTTGATAGTTTTTAGAATCAGCCTCATCACCTGCTTAATGGACGTCCATAAGGTGTTATTGAAAATCATAGAGTTCCTATATTTCCAAATACACCAAAGTACAGCAGCGTTAGCTGTGTTGAGGGCGGAGTGTTTTCTGTTAGCAATCCAGAGTCTGGCCACTGATTCGAAATCAGTCCCAGTATCCACCCCGAAATGATTTGAGACCAGAGGCCAGATCTGTCTAGAGACCACACAGTCAAAAACAAATGCGAGCATGTTTCAGCCTCAGAGCAGAACACACACTCAAGTGGCTTAATAATCTGTCTTTTCCTGAGGTTATCCCTGGTCATTAGTTTGTTGTTGGCAAGGAGCCACAGGAAGACATGAACTTTTGGTGGAATTTTTAGCTTCCACACCGAGGGGATGAAGACTGGTTGCACCCCCCTAAAATTAATCACATGGTAGAGTGAGCTAGTGGAGTAAACTCCCCTGTTCTCTAGCTGCCAGACAAGGGCATCAGTTTCATTGGTAAGGGTCAGGCTGCTAGTTATCTCCACTACCTGATACCACTGTTCCATGAGCCTGCCATCAAAATTCCTTCTAAAAGTGAGCTTAAGTTGCATACCATCCCATACTTCCCTGACACTTTTGGTTTGTTCATTACATATAGAGTAGATAGATCAGAATTGCACTGCTAAGGGGGAGGTACCAAACCAGGTGTCTTCCCAAAACCTAACTTTTTCACCAGACCCAACCTTCCACCTATAACCAAGTTTCAGTGCTTGGATAATGGTTTTTAGCCCCTTCCAGATTCTGGAGGCACTGGGGGATAGGTTAGGAGCAAAAATGTTAATCTTACCAGACATGTACTTGTGCTCAGTGATCATTTTTCATGGTTTTCCTTCACTCTCATAGTATCTCTTCACCCAGGAACCTAGTAAACACAAGTTGACATCTTGGAGGTTTGGGATTCCCAAGCCTCCAAATTCTTTCTTCATACACACCATCTTCCAGTTGGCTAGATGAAGTTTCCTATGGCCTTCAAAATCATTCCACAAACAGTTGACCATTTGAGAGTTGATCATCTCAATGGCCCATTTAGGGAACTTGAAGAAGGATAAAAGATAGATTGGAATACTGGTCAGGCAAGCCTGGATCAGAATGAGTCTACCTTTATAAGAGAGGAGCTTACCTCTCCAACCAGCAATTCTTTTCATAATTTTATCTATGAGAGGTTGGATATCCTCCTTCCTAAGTTTGTCATGGTGCAGAGGGATGCCAAGGTATTTAATAGGGAAGCACCCCCCTTTACAATCCAGGATAGTAAGAAAATGCATGAAATCAGAGTCTTCCATGTTAATTGGGATCAACTCACTCTTAGAGTAGTTGATCCTCATGCCAGAAACCTGCTCAAAACAAGTGAGGATAGTCTTGAGGTCGGAGGCATGGGTAAGGTCATTATCTAAAAAGAGAAGGGTATCGTCAGCATATTGCAGACAAATAATTCCCCCATTGCAGACTTCAGTACATATTCCAGCAATCAAGTTACAACTAGCTGCTCTGGACAACATCTTGGTCAGCACATGTACTACTAAATTGATGAGTAATGGGGAAATAGGATCCCCTTGTCTGAGCCCTTTACCAGCTAAAATGAAATTACCTTCAGTATTGTTAATTTTGACCCCAACCGAGCCATTATGAGTGATCTGCTGAATCCAATTAATCCAAATATCATCAAAGCCTCTTTTTTTGAGGAGGTCCAGGAGGAAACCAAGGTCTACTTTATCAAAGGCTTTTTCATAATCCAGTTTCAAAACCAAACCTTGTTTTTTCCCAGAATGGACTGAGTGCACTACTTCATGGGCAGTGACCACGCTCTCCAGAATGTATCTGCCTTTGAGGAAGGCAGATTGGTTACTGGCAATCAGCCTCTGGAGGATCCTAGTCAGCCTGTTGGTGAGGACCTTAGTAAAAAATTTAAAACCACAGTTAAGCAAGCTGATGGGTCTAAACTTTTTCATGGAAGTTGCATCAGGTTCCTTAGGGACGAGAGTAAGCATGTCAAAGTTAAGTCTATGTATGTCCAACTCTCCCTTATGAAAATCATTAAACAAGGCTATTAGGTCCACCCTAATCAACTCCCAAAAGTGTTGATAGAAGAAGAAAGGAATCCCATCTGGTCCAGGGGCACCATCAGGGTAGGAGTCTGCTTTCTTTATCTCTTCTTCAGTAAAAGGTGATTCTAGGTTCTCATTCTTTGCAGGTGTGACCAATTCCTCTACAAAGAAAAAGTCAGAGCTCAGTGTGAAGTTTACTAGGTTCCAAAAATAGTTTACTAGCCAGTAATCTATAAAGGCATATAGAGTATACAAGCATCCTGATGAAAGCGAAGGAATGACTGATATGAAATGTCAGGCGAAAATGCTCATATAGTTGTAACATTGCATGCAAATGAAGTGAAGGTTTTGACGATTCTCTACTGATTTATCCCGCTCGGGAAGGTTGGGTTGTGTTCTGTATCCATTGTTGTAGAATACTGAAATCTTGCATTGTTGTAGAATACCGTCTTCCCGGGTATCCTAAATGATTTTACAGGTGATCTCTGAAACTTCTGCATCGAGTATTCATGGAATTTTGCAACTTTAGACCATTTTCGGTGGATATGCGTGCAACATATTCGGTTTGTCCAGTGCAGCTTATCTCGGGTGTTGCTGGAAAAACTCAATAAATCATGGTGAAGGCCATGGAAAACTTGCAGCCAAGAAGCAATTCATGATCTGTTATCCTGTTGTTTACTTCTGAAATAGATACAGTGTTATCAGCCTAGGTACTTTCTGAAATAATCTGCACTGATATATGCCCTACTGGCTTGGTTTAGTCAGAAAGTACCCCGGCTAGACAGTATTACATGCAACATGAGCATTACATGCAGAAATTTCAGTTACTATTTCTGCATCTGAATTCTGAAGGTGCGTGACATACAGTAGAACGGCTGTTGAGATTGGCCTGGATCATCAATACATACATGCTGCAGTTTCAGATATACACATGTACTCCCTCCGTCCGAAGAAACTTGACAAACTTTTTCGGACGGAAGGAGTATAAAACTAGTCTTATCAGGGGTAAAACAACTACACGTCCACTCTACTACAAAGTGGAAGGAAGGGCTACAGACAGCAGATTGGAAGAAAGAAAAAGCCCAGATGACGGAGCAGAGCAGGCGAAAGCGATGGATTGAAAAACGGGCTATCTGCGCCGTGGTGACCTGGATCAGCCGGCGAGGCGCTTCTTCTTGGCCTCGGCCTCGTCGGTGGCCTCCACCTGCTCCTTGGCCGCGCGCAGGTCCGCCTCCGCCGCCTCCTGCTCGCTCCTCGCCGTCGCCTTCCGCCACACGCCCACCACGCTGGCCTTCATGTGCTGCCCCCACTCCTGCACGGACGCCCCGAACGACGCCACGCCTCTCACCGCCGCCGCCGGCGTCTCGCCCTCCTTCCTCCCGTCCCCCTCCATGCTCACCGCCCGAGGTTTGCTACCTAGCTTCTTCTGCCTGCGCTGTTACTACGACAAGACGAGAGAAGAGGCAGGAGGACAGGAGAGGAAGAGGCGTGCGTGTACGCTGCACTACATAGTCGCCGGTGCGTATGATGCGCTGTCCCGGTACCAGCATCTGGACGCGCCACGTGGGCTCGGGAATATGCTCTGCTGGCGCCCCCTGGGGCCTCCACGTGGACGGCCAACGCGCGCGTGCTTAGTGGCGAAGCAAAGGAGGGCGGCGGCGCGCGCAGCACCCGTGCGCTGCGCCGCCGCCGCACGATCTGCAACAAGCGGCAATGATTCGGTGATGGGAACGAGGCGGCGTGCACCGCGCGGGCGCAGGCGTGTCGGCCGCCCATCATCCATCGCCGTCCGCGTCAGTTACTACCATTGAGTGAAGCCCACGTAGCTGCTGTTCTGGTTCCCTCACTCGCCTGGATATCAACTTCTCGCCTGACCGGTCGGAGCACCACCGTATATCATCCCGGCGCTACGCGGGCGAGCACACGTTCGTGCTCTCTCGTGTCCATCTTCCGAGCCGGTCCTGGGCACTGACGCGTTCGTTTGTTTCACCCAATCGGCCGGCCGGAGCACCGGCGGTGATGGAAGGGGACAACGGGACCAAGCTGGACGACCTGTGCGAGGAGATCCTCGTCGACAAGATACTCATGCTGCTGCCGCCCAAAGACGTCGGCCGCTGCCGCGCCGTCCGCTCGTCGTGGCGCAGCACCACCTCCATGCCCGAGTTCAAGCTCGATCACCACGGGAGTAAATAGCATAAAACTATTAGTACTTTATGGAGTCCGAGAGAGGGACGCAGACATAGCATAATGGAGGAGATACTGAGCCTCCCGGGTCGCTCTCTCGTGCGACTCCGGAGGTCCCCGCCGCCACTCTCCGGCCGACCTCCACTAGACCACCCCTCCCCTCGCCGTCGCCGGAGGAGGCCGCCGGGCGAAGCCCCGTGGCGGACGGCGGCGGCGAGGCTGCGTGCAGCCTCCTCTCCAGCCTGCTGCGTTCTCTCCTTCTCCCTCAGATCCAAAATCCTCCCCACGCCTCCTGCTTCCATGCTTGCTTGGCTACGGCTGCCGGCCGTCTAAATGCATCGGCTGCCCCTGCTCTAGCCCCATGGCTGCCGGATGTGGCTGCTGGTCCTTGTGGACGGGGTGCTGACCGGTAAAAATTCGAGCTGACGGCTTGTGTGGACGACTGCTCGGCGCGGCGCTGTGGGGGCGCGGCTGAGTGGCCGGCGGTGGCCGCCGTGGTGGGCCTGCGGGTTCGATGGCGGGGGGTTGCGGGCTCGGGCGTGCTGGCGCGGGGCGTCCTCGTCCTGGGTGCGAGCGGCCCTGGGCGTGTGGCGCGGTCGTGGTGGCGCCCGGTGCTGGTGCGGGCGGCCACGGGCGCGCGTCGAGTCAGGGGAGCTGCGGGGCGAGGTGGAACCGGAGCGACCGGCGCGCCAGCTCCAGATCTGGCAGTGGTCGGAGCTTGCCGAGATCCTCGTCCCCGATCTGGCGATCTTCGAGGCGATCGGTCATGGGATGGTGCTCGGCGGCTTGGTTAGCGCTGCCGGCAGTGCTGGTGAATGCGTGGCTTGCTTCTGGCTCGGGGCATGCCGGTCGTGATGGCGGCTGGCCTGGCGGCGATCTCGGGCTGGATCTGAACTGCAGTGGTCCGAATCGGGTCCTGTACGGCGGTGCTCTGGGAGAAATCCCTGCTCACCCATTGTGTGAGCCGACCATGACGGTGCCTCCCCGGCGTCGTATACCTTCCTAGAGGCGTGGTCTTCGAGCTGTTCCGTGTGGATCTGCTTCGGCGTGGTTTAGGCCGTCTTGCTGTAGGGATGTGCTCAAACTCCGGGTGAGAACCTTTCATCGACTATGTCGATGTCGGCGGCAGCGGCGTCTATGGACGTAGTCTTCCTCGCAGGAGGTGCTGCTGTGGAGCTCCAGCACCTATGGTATTTTGCTTTGTGGTCTCCGATGAAAACCCAAGATCGGGCTTGCCGGATCGGATGATGGTGTTGTGTCTTCGACAGCACTACCTCCTTGGAGGCGTCATCTTGGAGGCCCAAACCATGGCCCCTGTTGTTGTTGTGTGGTTGAGGCTGGTGCGTTTGGTACGGTGGTGGTGATGCGGCCAGCTTGGGGCCGACGGTGGTGTGTTTCTTTTTCAGGTGTTTCTCTTGGCTGTTCTTCGCGTGGTCTCCGTCCTGTTGTGTGCATGCTCAAGACCCTCCCATGGTTGCCATTGTGCTACGGTGAGCTTTGGGCTCTTGGTGTTGTCTTGGTTCACCTTTGCTCAATGATGACACAATGATGCCTCCTCAACCTGCTAATCGTTCTGACCGCCCATGGCGGATCTTCCAGTCAAGGTTCGTGTTATGGTTTGGCACTCGTTGATTATGATTGATCCTCTGTTGTGCCACGAGGCTCGGTACGCACGCCGGTGCGGTGCGTTAGGTTGTTTGCAGAGTCTTGGTATTATGATCCCTCGACAGAACCCCACATCTACTTGTGTCTCTCGTGGTGTTGGTCTTTCTTCCTGCTAGCTAGGTCATGCCCTTTCCTGGGTGGCTCTTTTTTCTCATCTTCTATAACCTTGTTTACCTGTATGGTTTTCGGCCCGGTTTCCCTCGTAAACGGGGTCAACTTGTTTAGGCTTTTGATCCGGTTTCCCTTATAAACTGGATCGGCCAAAACTTAAGGGGTGACTCTTGGCTTTGGCAGCTTTTCGAGCAATATATTCAGGTGGGGATCCTCTCCCCCCGGTGACCGTTCAAAAAAAATTAGTACTTTACGGGCTAGGGTTTAAAAAACTATCGGTTTTTATTTTTTCTCATATAACCATCAAGTGAGCGGTCGGCTATTTCAAAAAACCCTAATCATAGAGTGTTTTAAAATTGGTCGCAATTATGACAGTCAGAACCCGCATGTAAGAAAACCGTTGATCTGACTGTCTGTTTGACTGTTACCTTACATGTGGGGTCCACATGTCAGTGTCCCTTTGTCATATTCTAATATAAAAAATGTGTTCTTTTATACATTTACCGACAACCCCTGTAAGTTTTCTTAAAAAAGCAATCATGTCCCTGAATGTTTTTAGAAAAAACAATCGGGCCCTTGAGGATAACTCGCGTGTGCCCAGAAAAATGGCGCCGGCAGCCAGGTCGCCGACCAGGCGAAAGGAGGCGGCTCGGCCGCTGCGTTCCTCGGCACGAGGCGGGTGACAGACTAGGTGGCGGAGTTCCCTACCGACCGCTGCCGTTGCTCCTAGCCATGGTGCGCGGTGGCCCGTGCTCCTTTGCGCGATGGCCCGAGCCCCTGGCCATGGCGCGACTGGTGGCGGCCCGTCCTCCTTGGCGCGGCTGGCGGTGGCCCTTGCTCCTGGGTGCTGCGGGCGTGCTCCTAGCCATGGCACACGGATGGCAACAGCCCGCGCTCCTGCGATCCCACCATCAACCTTGTCTTAACGCGCGACAGATGGTGGAGGTGGCCGTAGGCAAATGGGGGTAGTCGGGCAGGGGGAGAGGAAGAAGAAAGAGCCAGAGGAGAGAAGAGAAGATAGAGGAAGAAGAGAGAACTTACACATGGGTCCCACATGTAAGATAATGGTCAAACAAACGGATTGTTTAGGGGCGGGCCCGACCTGTCATAAAACAGTTTAAATCGCTAGCAACGAGTGTTTTGGGTATTTTGTAATAGCCGACCGCTCACTTGGTAGTTATCTGAGAAAAATTAAAAACTAGTAGTTTTTTGAAACCATAGCCTTTAAAGTAGTAGTTTTATGCTATTTACTCTCACCACCGCCTCCAGGCGTCGCTGCCTATCATCGAGGAAGAAGGAGGCCACCTCGGCAGCCTCCATGGCTCCGGCGACAGCATGGCCTGTCAACAGCTCTGGACCTTGCTCTAGTGGGTCGATGTCCACGCTGCCAACCATGGCTTCCTCATTGTCTCCCACTGTCAGCTGGGGTCAAGGTTCTATATATGCAACCCGGCTACCCGCCAGATTGCTCCTCTGCCGCAGCCTCAAGTCCGGCTAAACAACGCCATACTTGGCCTTTACCGGCACGATGCAACCGGGGAATACAGGGTGCTCTGGTCCTCATGGTGCTTGAGGAATGAAATCACTCTACATGTCCTCACAGTGGGAGACACTGACTCCAGACCATATGTAGTCACGATAGCCGCTTGAAATATATGGATGTCATGGAGGACTATGAGGCGGAAATATGGGACCTGAAGTACCGGACTGACGTGTCATCAATACAGGCATCACCACCACTTAATTTAGCTTCCCTCAAGAAGGAAAATAAAAGGAAAAAGAATATGGGAACCTATGTTGCTCCTACCATGAGATTTCTCAGTGGGCTGGTTATGGTCAACCAGCTTGAGTTAATGGCCAGGTTTAGTGATAAACATCTCTTGCGTTGCAAAATGATCGCAAGTGGTTAGGAATGGCAAACATTAAGGGACAATATCATACGGAGCTTACTCCGCATCGTTTCAAACAGAGCATTTTACCAATACTGATGAGTTGAGATGCAAGAAGATAATAACTATGTGAGTCATGCTACTGCTACAACAACATTAGAGTATCACCGGGTCTTTATGCTTGTTTTTCTTCGTGTCCAACATGAATCTGCTTTCTTTGGTCCAGTTAAATGCTTTAGCTCTATGAAGTGTGGCCAATTTAAGACCAACCGATATATTTTCATGTGGTAACGTCTGAGATCGCATGGAAAATCCTACCATTTTAGTGATGATGGCGTGGGCAAGGATTTAGGATTTGCCTAATCTTTTTCATGTGGTTCACACAGTAAATGCAGAAACTTTCCCTTATTATTCTTTGTGCATTTTCAGTATTATAATTGGAGTTAACTCATAATACATTTAAAACATATAAAATCAGTGTCACCTTTTAGTGAGACAAAAATTAAGATTCTCCAATAACTTGGAATGTAAACAAACAACATCATATAAGATGCAAAATGAAGCCATCTCCAAATGCTAGTGATATACATCCAATAGCTTTGCCTTTAGTCTCGTTTTTTTTGGTGAAAGGCACATAACACTCCCAATTTCTACCTTAACATCATGATTAAAAATTTCAACATCATTGGTAGAAATTGTGAGCTTCATATATGAGACTTGAATCTCTATTCTCCACGTGGGAAAGTCATTTACTTTAAGTTATGGACCATGCCAAAAAAAAGTTGGCATCATCATTAATGTTCATAGCTGAAAGAAACAACGACAAATTTTGAAACACCATAATGAAACCATCAAGCATGAATTAATCATACAATAAGATGAATTAAAGACATGCTTAATTGTTATTGTAATCTACATCGCCGTTGGGCAAGAAATAAATGGAACCTTATTTATTCATATATGACACATGAAAAATAAGCAATGTTTGTCAGAATATCACCGTATGCCACTATAATATTTGCTAATTAATTCTCTAATCAAAACTTTTTGTTGGTTCCATTTTGATTAGAGAAACATAAAATCACATAATGATCAGCAAGAACATTAGCTAAATTAATAGCCATCATTAACATAAAGCAACAATATAGTGCAATCCCATGTGTCACGAGACACAAGGATTCATAACCTGTTGTAGTCATTTTAACTTAAATTTGACACTTCATTAACACTGAAAATAACATTAAACATATATGTCAAATTTGTCTGCAAAATTCTCAGTGACATATAGTGAAAATGCCACTAGAATTAAAATCAATAACATCGATAAAATTATCATTGAGTAAATATTAAACTTGACTTTCAAAGTAAAAATATCATTATATTAATCATCATAAAATTTTCCAAATTATAAAATTTGGACATCAAAGTTACATCAAGATTCATATTTGTCAAATAAATGACAACATGATCTTTTCAAAAAAATAAACAAATCCCTAAACAAAATTTGTTGTTAAGGGAATTGACAATAGTTCCGTTACTTTGAGTCCTTATGCACATTTCAGCGGTGCATATCATTATAAAATGACACAAAATGCACCCACTAATAACTTTACTTTTGCTGAATAGGCATATCAGCCCAAAAATAAATTGTGCTGCATGGTGCGGTGCGGAAAACCGAGCCATGCGACCATCAACATTTTACTTGAGGTGGCCTTAGCCCATTAGTAATGATCACATCATTAAGAAAAGTGCCATAAGAATGACAACTACATAAACTTTACACTCAAATAAGATATTACCAAAATTAAATGAGGGACTAACAAATGTGCTCAACATTAATTTCATTTCTCATTGTTACATTTCAACATTAGAATGGTACTGAAAAGGGATCATAAAAATGCCATTACCATTCATTGCTTATTAGTTTTCTAAGCAAAACTAATCGTTGGTTCCATTCTACTCAAAAAACTAAACCATAATTTACAACATTATTTTGTGGCAATTTTAACTTGTCTAACAGTGCAAAACCCTTTTTAGTATAATTACAATACTAATATGCACTGACCAAAAGGAAAAAAAGACTAGAACATGACCTTGACACAATACTACGCACGACAATCCGTTAATAACTTAGCCCAACAGAGAAAATCACCAAATGAAAACATGTTTTTTGCGGGCTAAGACAACTTAGGACGCAGCCCACTGCAATACTTAGCCCATTAAGCACTCGCAGCCCGAGATGAGCTCTGCGCTGACCTCGGCCGTCCGATTGAATCAACGGCCTGGATCAGGACGAGGCAGAACAAAACCAGCACCTGTGAAGAACCCTAGTGTCATTCCCCCCTTCCTCTCCCCAATTCATCCGATCTCGCAGGGGAGAGCCGACTTCGGCGACGTCCCAAGCTCGCCGGCGATGGCGGCGTGGTAGTTGCCCTCGTCGGAGCAGCGTGTAGCGGACCGAGTCCCGCGCGCTTCTCCGGCGAGCATGGCTCCGGCGTCACGCACATGGCATCCCATGTATTGGACGGGAGGTTCCTTTTGCCAATCATTTCGCCGGCGGCTGCCGGTGCAAAGCGTTAAGGCGGCGTCGATGAGCACCGTTCGACCCTGGTAGGGCAAGCATCCACCAATACATGAATTGGGACTCAGTTCTTCCCGCACGACGTCCCGAGAGACGGCAGCGTCGCTGGTGTCAGGATCCCGAAGGAAACAAATGACGCGGCATCATTAGGTGAGCCCCTTCACATTTTCTGCTTTCATGTCAAATTTTCGGCTACAAATTTTGGGGATTCAATTTCTGGAGTTTACATTTGGGGATTTTCAATCTAGGGTCAGGGGATTTTAGGAAATTTGTAATTCCCCTCCTACATGTTGAACGTGACTTGATTACCACTTGAACTTTGAGGCTTAGTTGGCATACTATCGAAAGGCATTAGGAGGTGAGAAGACAAGATCATGGGGTGCACATAACAACATCAATTCTTAACTTTGGACCCATATTTAGTTAATTACTTGACTATGACCATTATCACATAAGAACATAATCATTAGCACATTAACGTAAACACTTTAGATCTTAAAGACGAATAATTAGGACCAGAACATGAGCAGTTAGACCCCGACATGAGTTATTAACAGTAAAACAAGGTCTAATTGGGGTTCCAACCGAGATTAACCTTGCTCTAGATATCAATGTTAGAAAATATCCTTTTTGATTAACATTACTTGATATTAATCTCGTAATTAGAACACCTACATGTGGGGAAGCGTGAGAACTTACAGGAACTGGGTGAAATCCTGTGCCTGCTCGATGGCGTGTAGCCCATGACTGCACCTTGGATCCTCCAGAACCGATGAGATGGCCGGGGTATAAGTTCAACAACAATCCAGTAGCGCCACTGGCTTGACCCTTGTCACATCTGTTGGTCGGAGTAGACATGCCGCCGGCACTGCCCTAGTGGTGGACGACGGTAGTAGATGGTCTTCATATCCTTTAGCACCTCTTTAGGATCGGTTGTTAGAGAGAGGACGTGGCCTACTCATGCCAGATCGTTAGTTTCCAATAGGATGAGTCCTTTTCCTTTTGTATTAGGTGCCAGGAGGCGGGAACGAGACCAAGTCGTTGGTTTGATGCCCCCGATCAGGGCATGTACGTGGGAGATTTAGCTCCCCCTTATCTCTCAGTTTGTTACAACTGAAGATTAATTCCAACACAAGAGTCATAATAAGCACCACATCATGATGGCATAAATGCTTTTGCGATCATCCAAAATAACATGTTGCATTAGCAGTACCGATAGCAAGAGCTAAAATATAAATAAAAAAAACATGACTCACATAGTTCTTATCTTCTTGCATCTTGCTCAACGGTATTGGTAAAATGCTATGTTTGAAGCAAAGCAGAGTAAGCTCCATATAATATTGCCCCTTAATGTTTGCCATTCCTAACAACTTGTCACCAATGTCGCAACGCAAGACATTTTTATCACTAAACCCGGCGAGGATGCCACACTCGTTGACCATAATCAGCTCACTAAGAAATTTCAGAGCAACATGGGTTTCCATCTTCTTTTGCCTTTTATTTTCCATCTTGGGGGAAGCTAAATTAAGTGTCATTGATGCCTGTATTGATGACACATCAATCCGTAACTTCAGGTCCATGTTTCTGCCGCATAGTCCTCCATCACCCAGACATTCATATATGTCAAACGCCTATCATGACTACTTAAAGCAAGCTTCCCCTCCAAGTCAAACAACTTCTCCAAACTGTGCGAGTTTGTCGCATTGTGCGTCAACCAAAACGACTCAGTAGTGGTGTCGAAAGCAACAATCTCGGCACGACACGTGGGCATCCAGGGCAACCAATGCAGGTTGCCACGGTGGATTATATGCGGAATAGGGACCTCGTGGTAGCGCATTGAGTGCCGCATGTTGTAGTAAAGGTTTGTCACCGTGGAAAGTTCAATGTCCCCGGACTCCTTGTCTCCCATCGTGTGCACATGTAGCATAATTTCATTCCTGAAGCACCCCGAGGACTAGAGCACCCTGTATTCCCCGGTTGCATCGTGTTGGTAAAGGCCAAGTATGGTGTTATATAGCCGGAATTCAGGCTGCGGCTGGGGAGCAATCTGGTGGATGGCCGGGTTGCATATGTAGTACCTTGAGCCCAGCTGGTAGTGGGAGACCATGAGGATGCCATGGGCTGCAGCTTGGAGTCTAACCAACGGGAGCAAGCGCCAGAGCTGTTGATAGGCCATGCTGTCGACGGAGCCAGAGAGGATGCCGAGGTGCCCTCCTTCACCCCTGAACAATAGGCGGCGACAACTGGAGGCGCTGGTGATTGAGCATGAACTCAGGCGTGGTCGTGGCGCTGCGCCACGATGAGAGGACGGCGCGGCAGCGACCGACATCCTTGGGCTTAAGCAGCACGAGTATCTTGTCAACGAGGATCTCCTCGGGCAGGTCATCCAGCTCTTTTTCTGCGTCATCGTTGGTGCTCCAGCCGGCGGGTCGGCTGAAATAAAAAGGGGTCAGTGACCCGCCTGGAGCACCGGCGATGATGCAGAAGAAGAGCAGGACCGAGCTGGATGACCTGCCCGTGGAGATCCTCGTCGACAAGATACTCGTGCTGCTGCAACCCAAGGACGTCGGCCTCTGCCTCGCCGTCCACTGTCGTGGCGCAGCGCGACCTCCACACCAGAGTTCATGCTCGATCACCACCGCCGCCAGCCGTCGTTGCCCATCGTCGAGAGAGAAGGATGTCGCCTCAGCGTCTTTCGTGGTCCCGTGGACAACATGGCTTGTCAACGACTCTGGCCAAGCTCGTGTTGGTCAATGTCCACGTTACCGGCCATGGCTTCCTCATGGTCTCCCAGTGCTAGCTAGGTTCGAGGTACTACATATGCAACCCGGCCACCCGTCAGATTGCTCCCATGCCACAACCTGAATACAAGGCCAAGAACGCCATGCTATGCCTCTACCGGCATGATGCAACCGGGGAATACAATGTGCTCTGGTCCTTAGTCGGCTGCGGTAGGAATGATACCATGCTACATGTCCTCACAGTGGGAGAGAACGATTCCAGGAACATCGGACTGTCGACGGCATCATCACATTCGCTACAAAAGGCAGTACTCGACGCGCTTGATGGATATAATTCACCAGTCCACCACATTGGCAACCTAGACAGGAAACCCTGGCTGCCCACGTGTTGTGTCGATATTTTTGCTTTCAACACCACTACCGAGTCGTCCCGGTTGATGCGCAATGTGACACATTTGCACAATTTGGACAAGTTATTTGACTTGGAGGGGAAGCTTGCTCTCAGTAGTCATGATACCCGCTTGACATATATGGATGTATGTGGCAGAAATATGGGACCTGAAGTACCGGATTGACGTGTCATCAATACAGGCATCACAACCACTTAATTTAGCTTCGCTCAAGAAGATGGGAACCCATGTTGCTCCAACCATGTGATTTCTCAGTGGGCTGGTTATGGTCATACTATTTGAACCACATGAAAAACATTAGGTAAATCCTAAATCCTTACCCACATCGTCATCATTAAAATGGCAGGATTCTCCATGTGATCTCAGACGTTACCAAGTGACAGTATATCGGTTGGTCTTAAACTGGCCATACTTATACCCTTGATGATAGACCTAAAGCATTTAAGTGGACCGAGAAAAGCACATTCCTGTTGGACACGAAGAACAACTCGCATACACACCCGGTGATACTCTAATGATACAACCAGAATGCCAACTTCATTCTCTAAACAAACTCTTTTTCGGTTGTATCAACTATATGTACATTTTTGATTTGTGGTTACATCACTAAATCAAAAACATAAGGAGAGGAACTAGTGTCCGCTTTTCAATAATTTGAGGAATTCCGTGGTTGAACACCCTTGATGCCACTAGTGCATCTTAATGGCACAAATTGAACAAAAATCTGGGCTTCGCGTGGAAATTAGAATACACTAACATTGATACTACATAATTCAAAGCATTACTACATTGTTCAAGATAATAGAAAAAATCCTTTAGGATTAACATCAGTTGATATTAATCTCGTGATTAGAACACCTACACAAGCGGAAGCGTGAGAACTTACAGGAATTGGGAGAAATTCTTTGCCTGGTCTATGGCGTGTAGCCCATGGCTGCACCTTGGATCCTCCAGAACCGATGAGGTGGTCGGCAAAGAAGTACAACGGCAATCCAGTAGCGCCACTGGCTTGACCGTCGTCGCATCCGTTGGAGATGCAACAGTTGGTCGGAGTAGACGTGCCGCTGACACTGCTCTGGTGGTGGCCGGTGGTGGTAGACGGTCTTTGTCTCCTTTAGCACCTCTTTAGGATTGGTTGCTAGAGAGAGGATGTGGCCTACCCATGTGAGATCGATAGTTTCCAATAGGAGGAGTTCTTTTCCTTTTGTATTAGGTGCCAGGAGGCGGGACCGTGACCAAGTCATTGGTTTGATGCCCCCCGATCAGGGAATGCACGCCGGAGATTTAGCTCCCCCTTATCTCTCAGTTTGTTACAACTGAAGATTAATTCCAGCATTCTCCCCTTAATCGTAAGGTTAAAAACATCATAAGCCCACTCTCAATAGAAATAAAATTCCAAAGTAAAGTGTTTCAATGACTAATGAAATGCCAATGAAACTCGATACTTATAGTACATCATTCTATCTCAAAATGGATAACATATTACTTTATGGGAGTTGGTTTATTTAACAATCCTTATTTCTAGGATAAAAAAGCTTTCTAAACCCATGACGACAACATAATCATAAAAGAATGGTTGGTAGGCCTTCAGTGAGCCAAACCGCAAAACTTATATAAATCAAATAGCATATGTTGATCCTGGACTCTATCTTTCACAACATAAAACATAATGTCAATGGTTTTGGCAAACCAGTTGATTCGTTGTTACTTGCATAGAGTATTGTGTGTTCATAATTGCAGTAAGTGGTCTAGATATGCTGTCTACCACGCTTAACTTTGGGATAAGATTCTTTCGACATACAACCTGCCCAGTGGCCTCTTAATATGCTACATAATAACTTGCATCATACTAATGCCATCAATGTCATACTGGAGCTTCTCCACGATATACCTCCATATGTGAGGGTGAGGATGCAACATGACGTGGAAACTTAATATCCCACACACCTTGCAAAAATAATGTCTAAATAACCTACGATATCAAGGTTATCATACATCTTATTAGTGAGCATGTAAACATTATTGCCTTGCATCTACTGCTAGACTTTTGATTGGCCTTTCCAGTGGTCTATTTTTGGACTTACTCGTACATTTCCCAATTATCCCGATCATAAATAGCGCATGTTCATACTTGAATACACATATTGCTTCCGACAGCTGAAGCGTAAGGAACTAACATTATCTGATCAGTTCATAATGGTTTCTCGGACACTAAAATGTCCACTTTTATTTCCCTTCACTTTAGTAGCAGGTGAGATAGAGTAGTAGTACATCTATCTTTTTATCTTTCGTACTCTATCGAAGTATGTCATCATAATCAAACTTATACTCCTTTCGGACATATATCTTGGCGAAACTCAATACAAGCATAGTACCGGGCATCACCAAGATATGTCATAAATAGAAGATAAAAAATTACCTGGCTCGCCAAAATATTCCATCTCCACAAGGTAGTGATCTTACCCCCTTGTCTTATAGTATGAGTGCCCCAACGCTTGTATTATCTCATAATTGTATTTCTTTAGATAACATGCCTTATGTCAACTTTTCTTTTCATGACAAAAACTTCTGTTTGAGCCACGTAAACATTCCTAATTTAAGTCAACATAAAAGCATGTCATGATGATAAAACAAACATCTCGAAAATTCCTTAGTCCAGACAAGAAGAAATATGTCATGTGACAAAATAAGTCTTTTGGTAATAATCATCTAATATTTAAAGATTTTCCTTGATAAAATTTTGATTTGTAAAGCCATTTATAGCCTCAATAATTAACTGATTTAATAAACTCTAATACGTTTCATACGCCATAAGAGCTCATAGCCTTCATCCTAAATGGCAACAAGCCAATAAGATGAACATTCACACACATTATTTATCACAAGGAAATGATGAGGTTCAATACTAGGTGTTGCATTAGTGATTTCATAATCCTCAATCCACCTGATTCATAGAAAACAAGGATACCATGAATAATAAATTTCACCTCGAGTTTTGTATTCTTAGCTCCAAGTTCCCATTAATTACTTTATTCCCATAGAACATATATCATGCTCTAGAGTCTAATGACATACTGCATCACCATAGGGCAGAAGACAGAAAAGAACTAATGATGTGTGGCACACGATTATAAACAACGTTGGTCAGAAATATAATCATAAGCCACATGTTATATTAATATCCTTATCGACATTAGACTGGCAAATTTGCCACTTTAACATTAATGTGTGTTTCATACTACTCATAAGAGGTAAGTACACATAATAAACATAATAAAAGGAGTTGAAACATCAGTGTGACTTTTAATCATTCTTCCAAATAAGACTTGTTGCATCTTAATCACAGAATTGACTTTCTTGTGTGCTTTTCATACATTCTCCAAACAAGATTTCTCTTTGGTTCCATCTTAATTAGAGAATTAACATGCATATTTTTCTTAATTTATATGTTATGATGTAAGTGGGAGAAGTGGGTGTGATATCTCATATGGATGAGAGTTCCATTCTCCCCCTCGAAATGTAGTCTAGAACCACAATTTCGACGAGGTCCCGTTATCTACACTTGTCTTGCGTCTTTAGTTGTAACATAACACATAATCCTTACAAATGATCCATTAAGTGAAAACACAACTTGTCTCGCTAGGGCGGGACTAATATCACATAATTGGAGTTAACTTCAGAATACATTTAAAACATACATAATCAATGTCACCTTTCAGTGAGACAAAAATTAAGGTTCTCCAATAACTTGAAGTGTAAACAAACATCATATAAGATGAAGAATGAAGCCATCTCCAAATGCTAGTGATATAAATCCAAAAGCTTTGCCTTTAGTCTCCTTTTTTTTGGTGAAAGGCACATAACACTCCCAATTTCTACCTTAACATCATGATTAAAATTTTCAACATCATTGATAGAAATTGTGGGAGCTTCATATATGAGACTTGAATCTCTACTCTCCATGAGGAAAAGTAAGTTATGGACTATGCCAAAAAAAGTTGGCATCATCATTAATGTTCATATCTGAAAAGAACAACGAGAAATTTATAGAACACCATAATGAAAACATCAAGCATGAATTAATCATACAATAAGATGAATTAAAGACATGCTTAATTGTTATTCTAATCTACATCGCCGTTGGGCAAGAAATAAAATAGAACCTTATTTATTCATAGATGAAACATGAAAGATAATCAACATTGGTAAGAATATTACCATGTGCCACTATAACATTTGCTAATTAAATCTCTAATCAAAACTTTTCGTTGGTTCCATTTTGACTAGAGAAACATAAAATCACATAATGATCGGCAAGAATATGAGATAAATTAATAGCAATCATTAACATAAAGCAACAACATAGTGCAATCCCATTTGTCATGAGACACAAGGATTCATAACCTGTTGTACACATTTTAACTTAAATTTGACACTTCATTAACACTCAAAATAACATCAAACATATGTGTCAGATTTATCTTCAAAATTCCCAATGACATATAGTGAAAATGCCATTAGAATTAAAATCAATAATATCGATAAAATTACCATCGAGTAAACATTAAACTTGACTTTCAAAGTAAAAATGCCTTTATATTAATCATCATAAAATTTTCCAAATTGTAAAATTTGGACATCAAAATTACATCAAGATTCATATTTGTCAAATAAATGACCACTTGATCTTTCAAAAAATAAACAAATCCCTAACAAAATATATTGTTAAGGGAATTGACAATAGTTTCATTACTTTGAGTCAACGGTGCATATCATAATAAGATGACTCAAAATGCACCAACTAATAACTATACTTTTGCTCAATAGGCATATCAGCTAAAAAATAAATAGTGCCACACGGTGTGGTGCAGAAAACCGAGCCATGCGGCCATCAACATTATACTTGAGGTGGCCTTAGCCCATTAGTAACAATCACTTCATTAAGAAAAGTGCCGTAAGAATGACAATTACATAAACTTTACACTCAAATAAGATATTACCAAAATTAAATGAGTGACTGACAAATGTGCTCAACATTAATTTCATTTCTCATTATTACATTTCAAGATTAGAATGGTACTAAAAAGGGATCATAAAAAATGCCATAAAAATGCCATTACCATTCATTGCTTATTAATTTTCTAAGTAAAACTTCTCGTTGGTTCCATTCCACTCAAAAAACTAAACCATAATTTACAACATTATTTTCTAGCAATTTTCACTTTTATAATAGTGCAAAACCCCTTCTCGAATAATTATAATACTAAAAATGCAGTCACCAAAAGAAAAAAAGAGCAAAACATGACCTTGGCACAATACCACGCATGACAATCCGTTAATAACTCAGCCCAACAGAGAAAATCATCAAATGAAAACATGTTTTTTCTGTGGGCTAAGACAACTTAGGTCGTAGCCCACTGCAATACTTAGCCTGTTAAGCACTGGCAGCTCGAGCTGAGCTCTGTGCCGATCTCAGCCGTCCGATTGAATCGACGGCCTGGATCAGCATAACGCTGAACAAAACTAGCAACCGTAAAGAACCCTAGGGTCATTTTCCCCTTCCTCGCCCTGATTCATCCGGTCTCGCAGGGGAGAGCCGACCTCGCCGGCTTCCCAAGCTCGCTGGCCATGGCGGCGTTATAGCTGCCCTCGCAGGAGTAGCGTGCAGCGGACCGAGTCCCATGCGTTCCTCCTGCGAGCATGGCTCCGGTGTCGCGCACATGGCATCTAGTGCATCGGACGGGAGGTTCCTTTTGCGGATCATTTCGCCGGTGTCTGCCGGCACAAAGCTCTAAGTTGGCATTGACGAGCAAGGTTTGATCGACCATGGCAGGGCGAGCATCCACAAGTACATCAACTTGGACACGGTTCTTCCCGCACGACGTCCTAAGAGATAGCAGCATCGCCGATGTCGGGATCCCGATGGAAACAACGACTCGGCGTCATTAGGTGAGCCCCTTCACCTTTTTCTCCTTTCATGTCAACTTTTGGGCTAGAAAATTTTGGGGATTCAATTTTTGGAGTTCTATATTTGGGGATTTTCAATCTAGGGTCAGGGGATTCCAGGAAATTTGCAATTCCCCTCCTACATGGTGAACTTGACTTGATTACCACTTGAACTTTGAGGCTTAGTTGGCATACAACTGAAAGTCATTAGGTGGTGAGAAGACAAGATCATGGGGTGCGCATAACAACATCAGATCTTAACTTTGGACCGATAATCAGTTAATTACTAGATCATGACCATTATCACATAAGAACATAATCAATATCACCTTAACTTAACCACTTTAGATCTTAAAGATGAATAATTAGGACCAGAACTTGAGCAGTTATACCCTGACATGAGGTATTAACAGTAAAACAGGGTCTTATCAGAGTTCCAACCGAGATTAACCTTGCTCTAGATACCAATGTTAGAAAAAAAATCCTTTAGGATTAACATTACTTGATATTAATCTCATGATTAGAACACCTACATGAGCGGAAGCGTGAGAACTTACACGAACTGGGCAAGATCCTGTGCCTGCTTGATGGCGTGTAGCCCATGGCTGCACCTTGGATCCTCCAAAACCAATGAGATGGCCGGGGAAGAAGTACATCAGCATTCCAGTAGCACCGCTGGCTTGACCCTCGTCGCATCCATTGGAGATGCAACAGCTGGTCGGAGTAGATGTGCTGCCGACATTGCGCTAGTGGTGGCCGGTGGCGGTAGACGGTCTTCGTCTCCTTTAGCACCACTTTAGAGAGAGGACGTGGCCTACCGATGTGGAATCGTTAGTTTCCAATAGGAGGAGTCCCTTTCCTTGTGTATTAGGTGCCAGGTGGCGGGACCGAGATCAAGTCATTGGTTTGATGCCCCCCGATCAGGGCATGTACGTAGAAGATTTAGCTCCCCTTTATCTCTCAGTTTGCTACAACTGAAGATTAATTCCAACACAAGAGTCATAATAAGCACCATATCATGATGGCATAAATGGTATTGCGACCATCCAAAATAACATGTTGTAGTAGCAGTACCGATAGCAAGAGCTAAAATATAAATGAAAAAAACATGACTCACATAGTTCTTCTCTTCTTGCATCTTGTTCAACGATATTGGTAAAATGCTGTGTTTGAAGTGAATCGGAGTAAGTTCCATATAATATTGCCCTTAATATTTGCCATTCCTAACAACTTGTCACCAATGTCGCAATGAAAACATGTTTATCACTAAACCCAGCCAGGATGCCATGCTCGTTGACCATAACCAGCTCACTGAGAAATTTCGGAGCAACATGGGTTCCCATCTTATCTTGCCTTTTATTTTCCATCTTGGGGGAAGATAAATTAAGTGTCATTGATGCCTGTATTGATGACACATCAATCCGTAACTTCAGGTCCCATGTTTCTGCCGCATAGTCCTCCATCACCGAGACATTCATATATGTCAAGCGCCTATCATGACTACTTAAAGCAAGCTTCCCCTCCAAGTCAAACAACTTCTCCAAACTATGCGAGTTTGTCGCATTGCGCATCAACCAGAACGACTCAGTAGTGGTGTCGAAAGCAACAATCTCGGCACGACACGTGGGCATCCAGGGCAACCAATGCAGGTTGCCATAGTGGATTATATGCGGAATAGGGACCTTGTGTCAGCGCATCGAGTGCCGCATGTTGTAGTGAAGGCTTGTCACCGTGGAAAGTTTAATGTCCCCGGACTCCTTGTCTCCCATCGTGTGCACATGTAGCGTAATTTCATTTCTGAAGCACCCCGAGGATTAGAGCACCCTGTATTCCTCGGTTGCATCGTGTCGGTAAAGTCCAAGTATGGTGTTATATAGCCAGAATTCAGGCTGCGGCTGGGGAGCAATCTGGTGGATGGCCGGGTTGCATATGTAGTACCTTGAGCCCAGATGGTAGTGGGAGACCATGAGGAAGCCATGGGCTGCAGCTTGGAGACTAACCAACGGGAGCAAGCGCCAGAGATGTTGATAGGACATGCTGTCGGCGGAGCCAGAGAGGATGCCGAGGTGCCCTCCTTCACCCCTCGACGATAGGCAGTGACAGCTGGAGGCGCTGGTGATTGAGCATGAACTCAAGCGTGGTCATGGCGCTGCACCACGACGAGCGGACGGCGCGGCAGCAACCGGCGTCCATGGGCGGCAGCAACACGAGTATCTTGTCAACAGGATCTCCTAGGGCAGGTCGTCCAGCTCTTTTTCTGTGTCATCATCGGTCCTCCAGCTGGCGGGTCGGCTGAAACAAACGAAGGCGTCAGTGACCCGCCCGGAACACCGGCAATGATGCAGAAGAAGAGCAGGATCGAGTTGGATGACCTGTCCCTGGAGATCCTTGTCGACAAGATACTCGTGCTACTGCAGCCCAAGGACGTCGGCCACTGCCGCGCCATCCACTGTTGTGGCGCAGCGCGACCTCCACACCCGAGTTCATGGTCGATCACCACCGCCGCCAGCCGTCGCTGCCCATCATCGAGAGAGAAGGACGCCGCCTCAGCGTCTTTCGTGGTCACATGTACAACATGGCCTGTCAACAACTCTGGCCCAAGCTCCTGTTGGTCAATCTCCACGCTACCGGCCGTGTCTTCCTCGTGGTCTCCCAGTGCCAGCTAGGGTCGAGGTACTACATATGCAACCCGGCCACCTGCCAGATTGCTCCCATGCCACAACCTGAATACAAGGCCAACAACGCCATACTCGGCCTCTGTCGGCATGATGCAACCAGGGAATACAACATGCTCTGGTCCTCAGCTGACTGCGGCAGGAATGATACCACGCTACATGTCCTCACAGTGGGAGACAACGATTCCAGGAACATTGGACTATCGATGGCATCATCACATTCGCTACAAAAGGCGGTACTCAACGCGCTCCATGGATATAATGCACCGGTCCACCACCGTGGCAACCTCCAGTGGAAGCCATGGATGCCCACGTGTCGTGTTGAGATTGTTGCTTTCGACACAGCCACCGAGTCATTCCAGTTGATGCGCAATCCGACAAATTCGCACAATTTGGATACGTTGTTTGACTTGGAGGGGAAGCTTGTTCTCAGTAGCCATGATAGCCGCTTGACATATATGGATGTCTGGGTGATGGAGGACTATGTGGCGGAACTATTTGGGCCTGAAGTACCGGATTGACGTGTCATCAATATAGGCATCAAGGAAAACAAAAGGAATAAGAAGATGGGAACCCATGTTGCTCCAACCATGCGATTTCTTAGTGGGCTGGTTATGGTCAACGAGCGTGAGCTGATGGCCAGGTTTAGTGATAAACATCTCTTGCGTTGCAACATTGATCACAAGTGGTCATGAATGGCAAACATTAAGGGACAATATCATGTGGAGCTTACTCCGCATCGCTTCAAACAGGGCATTTTACCAACACCGACGACTTGAGATGCAAGAAGATAAGAACTATGTGAGTCATGCTACAACAACATTAGAGTATGATCGGGTCTTTATGCTTGTTGTTCTTCGTGTCCAACATTAATCTGCTTTGTTTGGTCCAGTTAAATGCTTTACGTCTATGAAGTGTGGCCAATTTTAGAGCAACCGATATATTTTCATGTGGTAACATCTGAGATCACGTGGAAAATCCTACCATTTTAGTGATGATGGCGTGGGTAAGGATCTAGGATTTGCCTAATCTTTTTCATGTGGTTCACACAGTAAATGCAGAAACTTTCCCTTATTATTCTCTGGGCATTTAATCGTGGTTTGGCTTGACGCAAAAGATCGTGCCTGCAGTTCAAAATTGAACTTAGTTTTGGGAATATGTCAGAGTGCATGCTGGTATTCAAGTAGCACTGAGTATTCACAAGCTATGGTGCATATTGATAGAATTGGCATCTGCCAGGAAAAGGGCATTGTCTCAGGAAGTGGGCTGGTTATGGTCATACGTACTGGTTGCTTGATTCTGCATTCATAATACAGTTCATTGAAAGAAATGGTTGACTTGTTCAATTAATCATAAAATTGTGGTTATTTGTAGCTAGAGGAAACAATTATATATGGTTTCACATGTTCTGGAAGACATGGCCCTCAAAGTAGACATGTTCTGGAAGCGTGGGTGTAGTTTGAATTCCGGATTACCATAATCTGTACCTCAAATAGATGTAGTGTTACAACATAGGTATCTTCTGAAATAATCAACTTTGATATCTACAATACTAGCTTGTGCTTACCCATAATGTACCTTAGCTAGACAGATAGTAAGAGCAACCCCAATGGGGCGACCCAAACGGACCGTGATTTCGTCCGTTTTTTGTCCATTTGGGTCTGCCGCCCGTCCGGCGTCCGCCCTATTTTAGATATGGGTCGGCAGCACGCCCAACGTGCCGACCCATATGTGCCGGCGTGGCCGGCTGGCCGCCCGCCCTAATTTACATTTAAACATATAGTCAAATAACATAGTTTGAACCATATAAAATAGCATAGTTCTACAAGCCGAATAAAAATAAAAATGTCTCACATAGTTCCGCAAATGAATAAAAGAAGATACATTTATTGGTTGCCAACATGAGCCCACATATGCTCAACCAAATCATTTTGCAGTTGTACATGAGTTTCCCAATCACGCATGTCTTGATGAAATTGGGTGAACTATTCAAACGTTGCCGCTCCTCCATGCTCAGGCACAACATTCTCACCTTGAAACTGAAACCCTTGATCGTGCAGACGTTCCAGGCGCTCGTCTTCTATGATCATATTGTGCATGATCACACAAGCAGTCATCACCTCCCACAGTTTTTGCATGCTCCGAGTATTAGCAGGATACCGAACGATGCCCCATCGAGATTGCAAAACACCAAAGGCACACTCGATGTCCTTCCTAGCACTCTCTTTCTCTTGGGCAAATCTTTTCCTCTTCTCTCCGACAGGGTTGGGTATTGTCTTGACAATAGTGGTCCACTGAGGATAGATACCGTCACCCAGGTAGTATCCTTTGTCGTAGTTGTGGCCGTTGACAGTAAAGTTCACCGGTGGGCTGTTGCCTTTGGCATGCCTAGCAAACACCGGCGAGCGCTGAAGTACGTTGATATCATTGTGTGATCCGACCATGCCAAAGAAAGAGTGCCAGATCCAGAGATCTTGAGACGCCAAGACCTCTAGTATGACACTGCAAGCCCTGACATAGCCCTTATACTGGCCTTGCCAAGCAGAATGGCAGTTCTTCCACTCCCAGTGCATGTTGGGGAATGTAGTAATTTCAAAAAATTTCCTACGCACACGTAAAATCATGGTGATGCATAGCAACGAGAGGGGAGAGTGTTGTCCACGTACCCTCGTAGACCGTAAGCGGAAGCGTTAGCACAACGCGGTTGATGTAGTCGTACGTCTTCACGATCCGACCGATCCAAGTACCAAATGTACGGCACCTCCGAGTTGAGCACACGTTCAGCCCGATGACGTCCCACGAACTCTGATCCAGCAGAGCTTTGCGGGAGAGTTTCGTCAGCATGACGGCGTGATGACGGTGTTGATGATGCTACCGATGCAGGGCTTCGCCTAAGCACCACTACGATATTATCAAGGTGGAATATGGTGGAGGGGGGCACCGCACACGGCTAAGAGATCAAGAGATTAATTGTTGTGTCTAGAGGTGCCCTCCTTCCCCCGTATATAAAGGATCAAGGGGGAGGGGCGGCCGGCCAGGAGGAGGCATGCCAGGGAGGAGTCCAACTCCCACCGGGAGTAGGACTCCCTCCTTTCCTAGTTGGAGTAGGAGGGGGAAGGAAGGGAGAGAGGAGAGGA
>NC_041393.1:696610146-696625632 GCF_002162155.2 Triticum dicoccoides
GAGGGGGCGCGCGGCCTGCCCTGGCCGCCCCTCCTCTTCTCCACTAAGGCCCATTAGGCCCACTAAATCCCCCCGGGGGGTTCCGGTAACCCCCCGGTACTCTGATATATGTCCGAATCCTCCCGAAACACTTCCAGTGTCCGAACATAGTCATCCAATATATCGATCTTTACGTCTCGACCATCTGGAGACTCCTCGTCATGTCCGTGATCATATCCGGGACTCCGAACTACCTTCGGTACATCAAAACACAAAAACCCATAATAGCAATCATCACCGAACTTTAAGCGTGCGGACCCTACGGGTTCGAGAACTATGTAGACATGACCGAGACACGTCTCCGGTGAATAACCAATAGTGGAACTTGGATGCTCATATTGGCTCCTACATATTCTACGAATATCTTTATCGGTCAAACCGCATAACAACATACGTTGTTCTCTTTGTCATCGATATGTTACTAGCCCGTGATTCGATCGTTGGTATCTCAATACCTAGTTCAATCTCGTTACCCGCAAGTCTCTTTACTCGTTATGTAATGCATCATCCCACAACTAACTCATTAGTCACATTGCTTGCAAGGCTTATAGTGATGTGCATTACCGAGAGGGCCCAGAGATACCTCTCCGACAATCGGAGTGACAAATCCTAATCTCGAAATACGCCAACTCAACAATTACCTTCGGAGACACCTGTAGAGCACCTTTATAATCACCCAGTTACATTGTGACGTTTGGTAGCACACAAAGTGTTCCTCCGGTAAACGGGAGTTGCATAATCTCATAGTCATGGGAACATGTATAAGTCATGAAGAAAGCAATAGCAACATACTAAACGATCAAGTGCTAAGCTAACGGAATGGGTCAAGTCAATCACATCATTCTCTAATGATGTGATCCCGTTAATCAAATGACAACTCATGTCTATGGCTAGGAAACTTAACCATCTTTGATTCAACGAGCTAGTCAAGTAGAGGCATACTAGTGACACTTTGTTTTGTCTATGTATTCACACATGTACTAAGTTTCCGGTTAATACAATTCTAGCATGAATAATAAACATTTATCATGAAATAAGGAAATAAATAATAACTTTATTATTGCCTCTAGGGAATATTTCCTTTAGTCTCCCACTTGCACTAGAGTCAATAATCTAGTTCACATCACCATGTGATTTAACACCAATATTCACATCTGTATGTGATTAATATCCATAGTTCACATCGTCATGTGATCAACACCCAAAGGGTTTACTAGAGTCAATAATCTAGTTCACATGACTATGTGATTAACACCCAAAGAGTACTAAGGTATGATCATGTTTTGCTCGTGAGAGAAGTTTAGTCAACGGGTCTGTCACATTCAGAGCCGTATGTATTTTGTAAATATTTTATGCCTACAATGCTCTGCACGGAGCTACTCTAGCTAATTGCTCCCACTTTCAATATGTATCCAGATTGATACTTAGAGTCATCTGGATCGGTGTAAAAGCTTGCACCGATGTAACTCTTTACGACGGGCTCTTTTATCACCTCCATAATTGAGAAATATTTCCTTAGTCCTCACTAAGGATATTCTTGATCGCTGTCCAGTGATCTACTCCTAGATCAAAATTGTACTCCCTTGCCAAACTCAGAGCAAGGTATACAACAGGTCCGGTACACCGCATAGCATACTTTATAGAACCTATGCCTGAGGCATAGGGAATGACTTTTCATTCTCTTTCTATTTTCTGCCAAGGTCGGGTTTTGAGTCTTACTCAACTTCACACCTTGTAACACATGCAAGAACTCCTTCTTTGACTATTCCATTTTGACCTACTTCAAAATCTTACCAAGGTATGTACTCATTGAAAAATCTTATCAAGCGTCTTGATCTATCTCTATAGATGCTGATGCTCAATGTGTAAGTAGCTTCACCGATGTCTTTCTTTGAAAACCTCTTATTCAAGAATCCTTTTATGCTATCCAGATTTTCTATATCATTTCCAATCAACAATATGTCTGTTGGGGATCGTTGCAGAAATTAAAATTTTTCTACGCATCACCAAGATCAATCTATGGAGTAACTAGCAACGAGATAGAGGGGAGTGCATCTTCATACCCTTGAAGATCGCGAGTCGGAAGCGTTGCAAGAAGGTGGTTGGAGGAGTCGTACACGTAGCGATTCAGATCGCAGCCGAATCCAATCTAAGCAACGAACAACAGTGCCTCCACGTTCAGCACACGTGCAGCCCGGTGACGTCTCCCGTGCCTTGATCTAGCAAGGAGGAGGGAGAGGTTAAGGAAGAGGGCTCCAACAGCAGCACGACAACGTGGTGGTGGTGGAGTGGTAGTTCTCCGGCAGGGCTTCACCAAGCTCTTGCGGAGGAGGAGAGGTGTTGGGGAGGGGAGGAGCTGCGCCTTGGATGTTGTGTTGCAGCCCTCCCCTCGCCCCTCTATTTATAGGGAGAAGGGGGAAGGGGGCTCGCCCCCTCTATATGAGATCTAGAGGGGGGGGGGGGCAAGGGGAGGAGGCTTGCCCCCCAAGCAAGGGGGGGTGCCCCCTTTAGGGTTTCCCCCCCAACTCTAGGCGCATGGGCCCTACGGGGTGGCGCCCAGCCCTCCAAGGGGCTGGTTCCCTTCCCTCTACAGCCCATGAGGCCCTCCGAGACAGGTGGCCCCTCCCGGTGGACCCCCGGAACCCCTCCGGTGGCCCCGGAACAATATCGGTATGCCCCCGAATATTTCCGGTGACCGTATGACAACTTCCCATATATAAATCTTCACCTCCGGACCATTCTGGAACTCCTCGTGACGTCCGGGATCTCATCCGGGATTCCGAACAACATTTGGGAATCACATACAACTCTTCCTAATAACCCTAGCGTCATCGAACCTTAAGTGTGTAGACCCTACGGGTTCGGGAATCACGCAGACATGACCGAGACAGCTCTCCGGCCAATAACCAATAGCGGGATCTGGATACCCATGTTGGCTCCCACATGTTCCACGACGATCTCATTAGATGAACCACAATGTCGAGGATTCAAGCAATCCCGTATACAATTCCCTTTGTCAATCGGCATGTTACTTGCCCGAGATTCAATCGTCGGTATCCCAATACCTCATTCAATCTCGTTATCGGCAAGTCACTTTACTTGTTCTGTAATGCATGATCCCGTGACCAACCACTTGGTCACATTGAGCTCATTATGATGATGCATTATCGAGTGGGCCTAGAGATACCTCTCCGTCATACGGAGTGACAAATCCCAGTCTCGATTCGTGCCAACCTAACAGACACTTTCGGAGATACCTGTAGAGCACCTTTATAGTCACCCAGTTACGTTGTGACGTTTGGTACACCCAAAGCACTCCTACAGTATCCGGGAGTTACACAATCTCATGGTCTAAGGAAATGATACTTGACATTAGAAAAGCTCTAGCAAACGAACTACACGATCTTGTGCTATGCTTAGGATTGGGTCTTGTCCATCACATCATTCTCCTAATGACGTGATCCTGTTACCAATGACATCCAATGTCCATAGTCAAGAAACCATGACCATCTGTTGATCAACGAGCTAGTCAACTAGAGGCTCACTAGGGACATGGTGTGGTCTATGTATTCACACATGTATTACGGTTTCCGATCAATACAATTATAGCATGAACAATAGACAATTATCATGAACAAGGAAATATAATAATAACCATTTTATTATTGCCTCTAGGGCATATTTCCAACAGTCTCTCACTTGCACTAGAGTCAATAATCTAGTTACATTGTGATGAATCGAACACCCATGGAGTTCTAGTGTTGATCATGTTTTGCTCGCGGAAGAGGTTTAGTCAATGGATCTGTGACATTCAGATCCGTATGCACTTTACAAATATCTATGTCTCCATCTTGAACTTTTTCATGAATGGAGTTGAAGTGACGCTTGATGTGTCTGGTCTTCTTGTGAAACTTGGGCTCCTTGGCAAGGGCAATAGCTCCAGTGTTGTCACAGAAGAGAGTCATCGGGCCCGACGCATTGGGAATAACTCCTAGGTCGGTAATGAACTCCTTTATCCAGATTGCTTCATGTGCTGCCTCCGAGGCTACCATGTACTCCGCTTCACATGTAGATCCCGCCACGACGCTTTGCTTGCAACTGCACTAGCTTACTGCCCCACCATTCAAAATATACACGTATCCGGTTTGTGACTTGGAGTCATCCAGATCTGTGTCAAAGCTAGCATTGACGTAACCCTTTACGACGAGCTCTTCGTCACCTCCATAAACGAGAAACATATCCTTAGTCCTTTTCAGGTACTTCAGGATATTCTTGACCGATGTCCAGTGTTCCGGGATTACTTTGGTACCTTCCTACCAAACTTACGGCAAGGTTTACATCAGGTCTGGTACATAGCATGGCATACATAATAGACCCTATGGCTGAGGCATAGGGGATGGCACTCATCTTTTCTCTATCTTCTGTTGTGGTCGGGCTTTGAGCTGAGCTCAATTTCACACCTTGCAATACAGGCAAGAACCCTTTCTTGGACTGATCCATATTGAAATTCTTCAATATCTTATCAATGTATGTGCTTTGTGAAAGACCTATGAGGCGTCTCGATCTATCTCTATAGATCTTGATGCCTAATATGTAAGCAGCTTCTCCAAGGTCCTTCATTGAAAAACACTTATTCAAGTAGGCCTTTATGCTCTCCAAGAGTTCTATATCATTTCCCATCAACAGTATGTCATCTACATATAATATAAGAAATGCTACAGAGCTCCCACTCACTTTCTTGTAAACACAGGCTTCTCCATAAGTCTGCATAAACCAAAACACTTTGATCATTTCATCAAAGCGAATGTTCCAACTCCAAGATGCTTGCACCAGCCCATAGATGGAGCACTGGAGCTTGCATACCTTGTTAGAATTCTTAGGATCGACAAAACCTTCCGGCTACATCATATACAATTCTTCCTTAAGAAAGCCATCAAGGAATGCCATTTTGACGTCCATTTGCCATATCTCATGATCGTAGAATGCGACAATTGCTAACATGATTCGGACGGACTTAAGCTTCGCTACGGGTGAGAAGGTCTCATCGTAGTCAACCCCTTGAACTTGTCGATAACCCTTAGCGACAGATCGAACTTTATATATGGTAACATTACCATCCGCATCCGTCTTCTTCTTAAAGATCCATTTATTTTCTACCGCTCGCCGATCATCGGGTAAGTCTGTCAAAGTCCATACTTTGTTTTCATACATGGATCCTATCTCGGATTGCATGGCTTCAAGCCATTTGTTGGAATCTGGGCCTGCCATCGCTTCTTCATAGTTCGAAGGTTCACCATTGTCTAACAACATGATTTCCAGGACAGGGTTGCCATACCATTCTGGTGCGGAACGTGTCCTCGTGGACCTACGAAGTTCAGTAGCAACTTGATCCGAAGTACCTTGATCATCATCATTAACCTCCTCTCTAGCTAGTGCAGGCACCACAGAAACATCTTCCTGAGCTGCGCTACTTTCCGCTTCAAGAGGCAGTACTTCATCAAGTTCTACTTTCCTCCCACTTACTTCTTTCGAGAGAAACTCTTTCTCCAGAAAGGACCCATTCTTGGCAACAAAGATCTTGCCTTCGGATATGAGGTAGAAGGTATACCCAATGGTTTCCTTAGGGTATCCTATGAAGACGCATTTTTCCGACTTGGGTTCGAGCTTTTCAGGTTGAAGTTTCTTGACATAAGCATCGCATCCCCAAACTTTTAGAAACGACAGCTTAGGTTTCTTCCCAAACCATAATTCATACGGTGTTGTCTCAACGGATTTCAACGGAGCCCTATTTAAAGTGAATGCGGCAGTCTCTAAAGCATAGCCCCAAAATGAGAGCTGTAGATCGGTAAGAGACATCATAGATCACACCATATCCAATAGAGTGCGATTGCGACGTTTGGACACACCATTACGCTGAGGTGTTCTAGGAGGCGTGAGTTGTTAAACGATTCCACATTTCCTTGTGTGTGCCAAATTCGTGACTTAAATATTCCCCTCCACGATCTGATCGTAAGAACTTTATTTTTCTGTCACGTTGATTTTCAACCTCACTCTGAAATTCCTTAAACTTTTCAAAGGTCTTAGGCTTGTGTTTCATTAAGTAGAGATACCCATATCTACTTAAGTCATCAGTGAGGGTGAGAACATAACGATAGCCACTGCGAGCCTCAACGCTCATTGGACCGCACACATCAGTATGTATGATTTCCAATAAGTTGGTTGCTCCTCCATTGTTCAGGAGAACAGAGTCTTGGTCATTTTGCCCATGAGGCATGGTTCGCACGTGTCAAATGATTCATAATCAAGAGACTCCAAAAGTCCATCTGCATGGAGCTTCTTCATGCATTTGACACCAATGTGACCAAGGCGGCAGTGCCACAAGTATGTGGGACTATCATTATCAACCTTACATCTTTTGGTATTCACACTATGAATATGTGTAACATCACGTTCGAGATTCATTAAGAATAAACCATTGACCAGCGGGGCATGACCATAAAACATATCTCTCATATAAATAGAACAACCATTATTTCGGATTTAAATGAGTAGCCATCTCGTATTAAACGAGATCCAGATACAATGTTCATGCTCAAAGCTGGAACTAAATAACAATTATTGAGGTTTAAAACTAACCCCGTAGGTAAATGTAGAGGTAGCGTGCCGACGGCGATCACATTGACCTTGGAACCATTCCCGACGCGCATCGTCACCTCGTCCTTCGCTAGTCTCCGCTTATTCCACAACTCCTGATTTGAGTTACAAATATGAGCAACCGCACCGGTATCAAATACCCAGGAGCTACTACGAGTACTGGTAAGGTACACATCAATAACATGTATATCACATATACCTTTAGTGTTGGCGGCCTTCTTGTCCGCTAAGTACTTGGGGTAGTTCCGCTTCCAGTGACCACTTCCCTTGCAATAAAAACACCCAGTCTCAGGCTTGGGTCCATTCTTTGGCTTCTTCCCGGCAGCTTGCCTGCCGGGCGCGGCACCTCCGTTGCCGTCTTTCTTGAAACCCTTTTTACCCTTGCCTTTCTTGAACTTAGTGGTTTTATTCACCATCAACACTTGATGTTCCTTTTTGATTTCCACCTCCGCTGATTTAAGCATTGAATATACTTCAGGAATGGTTTTCTCCATCCCCTGCATATTGAAGTTCATCACAAAGCTCTTGTAGCTCGGTGGAAGTGACTAAAGGATTCTGCCAACGACCGCGTCATCCGGGAGATTAACTCCCAGCTGAGACAAGCAGTTGTGCAACCCAGACATTTTGAGTATGTGCTCGCTGACGGAACTATTCTCCTCCATCTTACAACTGTAGAACTTGTCGGAGTATTCATATCTCTCGACCCGAGCATGAGCTTGGAAAACCATTTTCAGCTCTTGGAACATCTCATATGCTCCATGCTACTCGAAACGCTTTTGGGGCCCCGGTTCTAAGCTGTAAAGCATGCCGCACTGAACCAGGGAGTAATTATCAACACGCGACTGCCAAGCGTTCATAACATCTTGGTTCGCTGGGACAAGTGCTTCACCTAGCGGTGCTTCAAGGACATATGCTTTCTTGGCAGCTATGAGGATGATCCTCAAGTTCTGGACCCAGTCCGTAGAGTTGCTACCATCGTCTTTCAGCTTGGTTTTCTCTAGGAACGCGTTGAAGTTGAGGACAACATTCGCGTGGGCCATTTGATCTACAAGGCATATTGTAAAGATTTTTGAACTAAGTTCATGATAATTAAGTTCATCTAATCAAATTATTTAATGAACTCCCACTCAGATAGACATCCCTCTAGTCATTTAAGTGATACACGATCCGAGTCAACTAGGTCGTGTCCGATCATCACGTGAGACGGACTAGTCATAATCGGTGAACATCTTCATGTTGATCGTATCTTCCATATAACTCATGTTCGACCTTTCAGTCTCTTGTGTTTCGAGGCCATGTCTGTACATGCAGCCTCGTCAAGTCAACCTAAGTGTTTTTGCATGTGTAAATCTGGCTTACACCCATTGTATGTGAACGTTAGAATCTATCACACCCGATCATCACGTGGTGCTTCGAAACAACGAACTTTCGCAACGGCGCACAGTTAGGGGGAACACTTTCTTGAAATTATTATGAGGGATCATCTTATTTATGCTACCGTCGTTCTAAGCAAATAAGATGCAAAAACATGATAAATATCACATGCAATCAAATAGTGACATGATATGGCCAATATCATTTTGCTCCTTTTGATCTCCATCTTCGGGGCGCCATGATCATCATCGTCACCGGCATGACACCATGATCTCCATCATCATGATCTCCATCATCGTGTCTTCATGAAGTTGTCTCGCCAACTATTACTTCTACTACTATGGCTAACGGTTTAGCAATAAAGTAAAGTAATTACATGGCGTTATTCATTGACACGCAGGTCATACAATAAATTAAGACAACTCCTATGGCTCCTGTCGGTTGTCATACTCATCGACATGCAAGTCATGATTCCCATTAAAAGAACATGATCAATCTCATACATCACATATATATCATTCATCACATCCTTTTGGCCATATCACATCACATGGCATATGCTACAAAAACAAGTTAGACGTCCTCTAATTGTTGTTGCAAGTTTTTACGTGGCTGCTGTAGGTTTCTAGCAAGAATGTCTCTTACCTACGCCAAAACCACAACGTGATATGCCAATTTCTATTTACCCTTCATAAGGACCCTTTTCGTCAAATCTGATCCGACTAAAGTGGGAGAGACAGACACCCGCTAGCCACCTTATGCAACTAGTGCATGTCAGTCGGTGGAACCTGTCTCACGTAAGCGTACGTGTAAGGTCGGTCCGGGCCGCTTCATCCCACGATGCCGCTGAAACAAGATAATACTAGTAGTGGCAAGTAAATTGACAATATCGACGCCCACAACAAACTTGTGTTCTACTCATGCATAGAAACTACGCATAGACCTAGCTCATGATGCCACTATTGGGGATCGTTGCAGAAATTAAAAAAATTCTACGCATCACCATGATCAATCTATGGAGTAACTAGCAACGGGATAGAAGGGAGTGCATCTTCATACCCTTGAAGATCGCGAGCCGGAAGCGTTGCAAGAACGCGGTTGGAGGAGTCGTACACGTAGCGATTCAGATCGCGGCCGAATCCGATCTAAGCACCAAACAACGGTGCCTCTGCGTTCAACACATGTGCAGCCCGGTGACGTCTACTGCGCCTTGATCCAGCAAGGAGGAGGGAGAGGTTGAGGAAGAGGGCTCCAATACCAGCACGACAGCGTGGTGGTGGTGGAGTGGCAGTTCTCCGGCAGGGCTTCACCAAGCTCTTGCGGAGGAGGAGAGGTGTTGGGGAGGGGAGGGGCTGCGCCTTGGATGTTGTGTTGCAGCCCTCCCCTCGCCCCTCTATTTATAGGGAGAAGGGGGCTGTCCCCCTCTAGATGAGATCTAGAGGGGGGGGGGGTCGGCCAAGGGGAGGAGGCTTGCCCCCCAAGCAAGGGGGGTGCCCCCTTTAGGGTTTCCCCCCCAACCCTAGGCGCATGGGCCCTAGGGGGGTGACACGCAGCCCTTCAAGGGGCTGGTTCCCTTCCCTCTACAGCCCATGAGGCCCTCCGGGACAGGTGGCCCCTCCCGGTGGACCCCTGGAACCCCTCCGGTGGCCCCGGTACAATACCGGTACGCCCCCGAATATTTCCGGTGACCGTATGACAACTTCCCATATATAAGTCTTCACCTTCGGACCATTCCGGAACTCCTCGTGACATCCGGGATCTCATCCGGGACTCCGAACAACATTCGATAATCACATACAAATCTTCTTAATAACCCTAGCGTCATCGAACCTTAAGTGTGTAGACCCTACGGGTTCGGGAATCACGCAGACATGACCGAGACAGCTCTCCGGCCAATAACCAACAGCGGGATCTGGATACCCATGTTGGCGCCGACATGTTCCACAACGATCTCATCGGATGAACCATGATGTCGAGGATTTAAGCAATCCCGTATACAATTCCCTTTGTCAATCGGCACGTTACTTGCCCGAGATTCGATCGTCGGTATCCCAATACCTCGTTCAATCTCGTTACCAGCAAGTCACTTTACTCATTCCGTAATGCATGATCCGTGACCAACCACTTGGTCACATTGAGTGGGCCCAGAGATACCTCTCCGTCATACGGAGTGACAAATCCCAGTCTCGATTCGTGCCAACCCAACAGACACTTTCAAAGATACCTGTAGAGCACCTTTATAGTCACCCAGTTACGTTGTGACGTTTGGTACACCCAAAGCACTCCTACGGTATCCGGGAGTTACACAATCTCATGGCCTAAGGAAATGATACTTGACATTAGAAAAGCTCTAGCAAACGAACTACACGATCTTGTGCTATGCTTAGGATTGGGTCTTGTCCATCACATCATTCTCCTAATGATGTGATCCCGTTATCAATGACATCCAATGTCCATAGTCAAGAAACCATGACCATCTGTTGATCAATGAGCTAGTCAACTAGAGGCTCACTAGGGACATGGTGCGGTCTATGTATTCACACATGTATTACGGTTTCCGATCAATACAATTATAGCATGAACAATAGACAATTATCATGAACAAGGCAATATAATAAGAACCATTTTATTATTGCCTCTAGGGCATATTTCCAACAATGTCATCTACATATAGTTTTAGAAATGCTACATAGCTCCCACTCACTTTCTTGTAAATACAGGCTTCTCCAAAAGTCTGTGTAAAACCATATGCTTTGATCAATTCATCAAAGCGTATATTCTAACTCCGAGATGCTTACACCAGTCCATAGATGGATCGCTAGAGCTTGCACATTTTGTTAGTACCTTTAGGATTGACAAAACCTTCTGGTTGCATCATATACAACTCTTCTTTAATAAATCCAGTAAGAAATGCAGTTTTGACATCCATTTGCCAGATTTCACAAAATGTGGCAATTGCTAACATGATTCGGACAAACTTAAGCATTGATACTAGTGAGAAAATCTCACCGTATTCAACACCTTGAACTTGTCGAAAAACTTTTTGCGACAAGTCGAGCTTTGTAGATAGTAACACTATTATTAGCGTCTGTCTTCCTCTTGAAGATCCATTTATTTTCTATGGCTTGCCGATCATCGGGCAACTCCACCAAAGTCCAAACTTTGTTCTCATACATGGATCCCATCTCAGATTTCATGGCCTCAAGCCATTTTGCGGAATCTGAGCTCATCATCGCTTCCTCATAGTTCATAGGTTCATCATGATCTAGTAACATGACTTCCAGAACAGGAGTACTGTACCACTCTGGTGCGGACTGTACTTTGGAAGACCTACGAGGTTCTGTAGTAACTTAATCTGAAGTTTCATGATCATCATCATTAGCTTCCTCACTAATTGGTGTAGGAATCACCGGAACTAATTTATGTGATGAACTACTTTCCAATTTGGGAGAAGGTACAATTACCTTATCAAGCTCTACTTTCCTCCCACTCACTTCTTTCGAGAGAAACTCCTTCTCTAGAAAGGATCCATCTTAGCAACGAATATCTTGCCTTCGGATCTGTGATAGAAGGTGTACCCAACAGTTTCCTTTGGGTATTCTATGAAGACACACTTCTTCGATTTGGGTTCGAGCTTATCAGGTTGAAACTTTTTCACATAAGCATCGCAGTCCCAAACTTTAAGAAATGACAACTTTTGTTTCTTGCCAAACCACAGTTCATAAAGCATCGTCTCAACGGATTTTGATGGTGCCCTATTTAAAGTGAATGCAGCTGTCTCTAATGCATAACCCCAAAACGATAGTGGTAAATCGGTAAGATACATCATAGATTGCACCATATCCAATAAAGTGCGGTTACGACATTCGGACACACCATTACGCTGTGGTGTTCCATGTGGCGTGAGCTGTGAAACTATTCCACATTGTTTTTAAATGAAGGCCAAACTCGTAACTCAAATATTATCCTCTACAATCAGATTGTAGAAACTTTATTTTCTTGTTACAATGATTCTCCACTTCACTCTGAAATTCTTTGAACTTTTCAAATGTTTCAGACTTGTGCTTCATTAATTAGATATACTCATATCTGCTCAAATCATCTGTGAAGGTTAGAAAATAATGATACCCGCCATGAGCATCAACACTCATTGGACCGCATACGTCGGTATGTATTATTTCCAACAAGTCAGTAGCTCATTCCATTGTTCCGGAGAACGGAGTTTTAGTCATCTTGCCCAAAAGGCACGGCTCGCAAGCATCAAATGATTCATAACCAAGTGATTCCAAAAATCCATCTTTATGGAGTTTCTTCATGCGCTTTACACTGATATGACCCAAATGGCAGTGCCACAAATAAGTTGCACTATCATTACCAACTTTGCATCTTTTGGCATCAATATTATGAATATGTGTATCACTACGATCGAGATCCAACAAACTATTTTATTGGGTGTATGACCATCGAAGGTTTTATTCATGTAAACAGAACAACAATTATTCTTTGATTTTAAATGAATAACCTTATTGCAATAACCATGATCAAATCATATTCATGCTCAACACAAACGCCAAATAACATTTATTTAGGTTTAACACTAATCCTGAAAGTATAGGGAATGTGCGATGATGATCATATCAATCTTGGAACCACTTCCAACACACATCGTCACTTCAGCCTCAACTAGTCTCTGTTTATTCTGTAACTCCTGTTTCGAGTTACTAATTTTTAGCAACCGAACAAGTATCAACTACCCAGGGGCTACTATAAACACTAGTAAGGTAGACATCAATAACATGTATATCAAATATACCCTTGTTCACTTTGCCATCCTACTTATCCACCAAATATTCAGGGTATTTCCGCTTCCAGTGACCATTTCCTTTGCAGTAGAAGCACTCAGTTTGAGGCTTTGGTCCAGCTTTGGGCTTCTTCACGGGAGTGACAACTTGCTTGCCATTCTACTTGAAGTTTCCCTTTCTTTCCCTTTTCTTGAAACTAGTTGTCTTGTCAATCATCAACACTTGATCCTCTTTCTTGATTTCTACCTTCATCGATTTCAACATCACGAAGAGCTCATGAATTGTTTTCGTCATCCCTTGCATACTATAGTTCATCATGAAGTTCTAGTAACTTGGTGATGGTGACTAGAGAACTCTGTCAATCACTATCTTATCTGGAAGATTAACCCGCACTTGATTCAAGCGATTCTAGTACCCAGACAATCTAAGCACATGCTCACTAGTTGAGCAATTCTCCTCCATCTTTTAGTTATAGAACTTGTTGGAGACTTCATATCTCTCAACTCGGTTATTTGATTGAAATATTAACTTCAACTCCTGGAACATCTCATATGGTCCATGACGTTCAAAACGTCTCTAAAGTCCCGATTCTAAGCCATTAAGTATGGTGCACTAAACTATCAAGTAGTCATCATATTGAGCTAGCCAAAACGTTCATAACATCTGCATATGCTTCTGCAATAGGTCTGTCACCTAGCGGTGCATCAAGGACATAATTCTTCTGTGCAACAATGAGGATAAACCTCAGATCACGGACCCAGTCTGCATTATTGCTACTATCATCTTTCAACTTAGTTTTCTCTAGGAACACATATAAAACACAGGGAAGCAACAACGCGAGCTATTGATCTACAATATTATTTGCAAAATACTATCAGGACTAAGTTCATGATAGATTAAAGTTCAATTAATCATATTACTTAAGAACTCCCACTTAGATAGACATCCCTCTAATCATCTAAGTGATCACATGATCCAAATCAACTAAACCATGTCCGATCATCACGTGAGATGGAGTAGTTTTCAATGGTGAACATCACTATGTTGATCACATCTACTATATGATTCACGCTCGACCTTTCGGTCTCAGTGTTCCGAGGCCATATCTGCATATGCTAGGCTCGTCAAGTTTAACCCGAGTATTCTGTGTGTGCAAAACTGTCTTACACTCGTTGTATTTGAACGTAGAGCTTATCACACCCGATCATCACGTGGTGTCTCAGCACGAAGAACTATCGCAACGGTGCATACTCAGGGAGAACACTTATACCTTGAAATTTTAGTAAGGGATCATCTTATAAAGCTACCATCGAACTAAGCAAAATAAGATGTATAAAAGATAACATCATATGCAATCAAAATATGTGACATGATATGGCCATGATCATCTTGCGCCTTTGATCTCCATCTCCAAAGTACTGTCATGATCTCTATCGTCACCGACACGACACTATGATCCCCATCATCTTGATCTATATCAATGTGTCGTCACATGGTCGTCTCGCCAACTATTGCTCTTGCAACTATTGCTATCGTATAGCGATAAAGTAAAGCAATTATTTGGCGCTTGCATCTTATGCAATAAAGAGACAACCATAAGGCTACTACCAGTTGCCGATAACTTTAACAAAACATGATCATCTCATACAACAACTTATATCTCATCATGTCTTGACCATATCACATCACAACAAGCCCTGCAAAAACAAGTTAGACATCCTCTACTTTATTGTTGCAAGTTTTACGTGGCTGCTACGGGCTGAGCAAGAACCGTTCTTACCTACGCATCAAAACCACAACGATATTTCGTCAAGTTAGTGTTGTTTGAACCTTCAACAAGGACCTGGCGTAGCACACTGGATTCAACTAAAGTTGGAGAAAGTGACACCCGCCAGCCACCTGTGTGCAAAGCACGTCGGTAGAACCAGTCTCGCGTAAGCGTACGCGTAATGTCGGTCCGGGCCGCTTCATCCAACAATACCGCCAAACAAAAGTATGACATGCCAGTAAGCAGTATGACTTGTATGGCCCACAACTCACTTGTGTTCTACTCGTGCATATAACATCTACGCATAAACTTGGCTCTGATACCACTATTGGGGAACGTAGTAATTTCAAAAAAATTCCTATGCACATGCAAGATCATGGTGATGCATAGCAACGAGAGGGGAGAGTGTTGTCCTTGTACCATCGTAGACCTTAAGTCGAAGCATTAGCACAACGCGGTTGATGTAGTCGTACGTCCCCACGATCCGACCGATCCAAGTACCGAACATACGACACCTTTGAGTTCAGCACATGTTCAGCTCGATGACGTCCCACGAACTCCGATCCAGCAGAGCTTTGCGGGAGAGTTTCGTCAGCACGACGGCATGATGACAGTGTTGATGATGCTACCGACGCAGGGCTCCGCCTAAGCACCGCCACGATATTACCAAAGTGGAATATGGTGAAGGGGGGTACCGCACACGGCTAAGAGATCAAGAGATCAATTGTTGTGTCTTGAGGTCCCCCTTGCCCCCGTATATAAAGGATCAAGGGGGAGGGGGCGGCCGGCCAGGAGGAGGCGCGCCAGGGAGGAGTCCTACTCCCACCGGGAGTAGGACTCCCTCCTTTC
>NC_041393.1:696625928-696640142 GCF_002162155.2 Triticum dicoccoides
AGGGAGAGAGGAGAGGAAGGAAAAGGGGGGGGGGGTGCCCCCTCCTTGTCCTATTCGGACTAGAGGGGGAGGGGGCGCGCAGCCTGCCCTGGCCGCCCCTCCTCTTCTCCACTAAGGCCCATTAGGCCCACTAAATCCCTTGGGGGGTTCCGGTAACCCCGGTACTTCGATATATGTCTGAAACCTCCCGAAACACTTCCGGTGTCCGAACATAGTCATTCAATATATCGATCTTTACGTCTCGACCATTTCGTGACTCCTCGTCATGTCCGTGGTCATATCCGGGACTCCGAACTACCTTCGGTACATCAAAACACAAAAACTCATAATACCAATCGTCATCGAACTTTAAGCGTGCGGACCCTACGGGTTCGAGAACTATGTAGACATGACCGAGACACATCTCCGGTCAATAACCAATAGCGGAACCTGGATGCTCATATTGGCTCCTACATATTCTACGAAGATCTTTATCGGTCAAACCGCATAACAACATACGTTGTTCCCTTTGTCATCGATATGTTACTTGCCCGAGATTCGATCGACAGTATCTCAATACCTAGTTCAATCTCATTACCAGCAAGTCTCTTTACTCGTTATGTAATGCATCATCCCGCAACTAACTCATTAGTCACATTGCTTGCAAGGCTTATAGTGATGTGCATTACCGAGAGGGCCCAGAGATACCTCTCCGACAATCGGAGTGACAAGTCCTAATCTCGAAATACGCCAACTCAACAAGTACCTTCGGGGACACCTGTAGAGCACCTTTATAATCACCCAGTTACGTTGTGACGTCTGGTAGCACACAAAGTGTTCCTCCGGTAAACGGGAGTTGCATAATCTCATAGTCATAGGAACATGTATAAGTCATGAAGAAATCAATGGCAACATACTAAATGACCAAGTGCTAAGCTAACAGAATGGGTCAAATCAATCACATCATTCTTTAATGATGTGATCCCGTTAATCAAATGACAACTCATGTCTATGGCTAGGAAACTTAACCATCTTTGATTCAACGAGCTAGTCAAGTAGAGGCATACTAGTGACACTTTGTTTTGTCTATGTATTCTCACATGTACTAAGTTTCTGGTTAATACAATTCTAGCATGAATAATAAATATTTATCATGAAATAAGGAAATAAATAATGACTTCATTATTGCCTCTAGGGCATATTTCCTTCAGTGCATGCATTCTATGCTACCAAGCATCCCTGGGAAGCCCCTGCTGGCATTCATCGCCAATAAACAGGCTGTATCTTCAGTAGTCGGCTCTCTCAAGTACCCAGGGCCAAACACAGCAATAGCAGCCTTGCAGAACTTATACAGGGACTCTAGGCATGTAGACTCGCTCATACGGACGTACTCATCAGTGAGATCACCTAGCACTCCATATGCAAGCATTCAGATGGCGGCAGTGCATTTCTGATAAGAGGAGAAACCAATCTTGCCAACGACATCCTCTTTGCACTCGAAATAGTCATCATAGTCGACCACCCCCTCTCTAATACAGTTTAAAAGGTGCCTACTCATACGGAAACAGCGGCGGAATTTTTGATGTTTGAACAACGGATTTGTTGTATCAAAGTAGTCATTCCAAAGAAGGAAATACCCGCTCTCTTGGTTGCGATTCAACACCGGAAGGTGTCCCGGAATGGAGCCATGAAACAACAGCCGCGGGCTGTTGAGGTGATGATGGACCAACACAGCAGCCAATATCTCCTCCTCGTCATCGAACGACGAATCGTCAGAGTCGCAAAGGAAATTGTGAAAAAAGAACTTGTCGACGGAGTCCATTTTGTACCTTGGCAAACTGTCGAACAGCTTGCGGGCGTCGACGAAGGGAGTCACGACACGCACGGACCAGCTAGCTGCCCTGCCGGCGTCCAACGAGCGTGCCGGTGAGGATCTGGCCGGGGCGGTGAGGCAGCTTCTTGGTCGGGGCGGCTGTGTCGTGGTGGTGGTGGTGGTGGGGGGAAGCAGTCGGCTCCCCGGCGACAAGACAACGGTGGCAGGCGACGTGGGAGTGGGCGGTATTGCTGGGCGGATGTGGAGGCGCCGGCAGCTGGCAGAGTCGCCGAAAAAATGGGCGACGACGTCGGCGACGAAGAAGGCGGGCGAGGGTTGCTCTTCGATGGGGAAGGCCAATGTGCCACCGACCAGCAGGCCAGAGGGAGGAGAAGGCGAGCGTGCGTGCGTCCGTCGTGTGTCCGCGCCGACGCAAATCCGGCTTAAAAATGGGCTGGGAATGGGTCGCCCGTGAAAGAAAAACAGACGCACGTCCATTTGGGTCGGCACGTTGGGCCACCTTTTGTGTCCGCCTCGACCCAAACGGACGGCGGCGGACGAAATGGGTCGCCCCATTGGAGTTGCTCTAAGTACTCCCTCCGTCCGGAAATAGTCATCATCAAAATGGATATAAGGGGGTGTATCTAGATGTATTTTAGTTCTAAATACATCTCTTTTTATCCATTTTGATGACAAATATTTTCGGACGGAGGGAGTAGCTTGTTCCACTTCTTATTGTTTATAAAACCAACAGGAAGCATCTGATCCATGATTTTGAGTTTTGCGATGGCATGACGATGTTTTGCAGGGAGACAACCCAGCTTGGAGCTCTCTTTTACCCTGATTGATAAAAATTATGAGAAAAGAGGGTAGTTGCTACTTGCTTCTTGATCTCGATGTTAAGCCCTAGCATCTAAAGAAAAAAAACTTCAGCCTAGCAAAACAGAAAAGATGTTTGGAGAAGTGGGGTATCGATCCCCATACCTCTCGCATGCTAAGCGAGCGCTCTACCATCTGAGCTACATCCCCAAGTTTGATACTCTTCAAAACATGCTGGTATATATACACTGTCTAGAGACCTATTTCTGTGGAACGCGGAAAAGAAAAAAATATTCTTCTGCTTCCCGTCATTCCCTGATATGTTCAGTCCAGTTTCTGAAACTGAATCCTGTTTGGTTCATTCGATAAGGAACGATGCCAGGCTCTCCTCTTGGCATCAACTGAAGATGCCAATGTCTATCTATCAGCATGAACAAGTTAGCTTTCTGTAGAAATAATATGGCTGAGTGAATAGCCTCCATTCTACAACTACAGAAGAAGTAAACCAAGTCGCCGATCAAACTGACGACCAAAGAGGGGATCGAGAGCGTGCATTGGATGCAGACAAGTCTGGTAAAATACGTTCGTACTCGGTCGGTACTGCTGTATGATAGGTACCCTGGGTATCTTCCTGTGGATCTTGTGAATGTTACACAGCAGAGGTGCTGAACTGACTAATTTTGGAATTTTTCTAAGTTCTTTTATTAGTTGTCAGGTCTCAGGTTTACTTCTGCAGATGTGACTCGTGAGATATTTGGTCCTGAAATCTTGCATTTATGTATAATATTTGGTCCTGAAATCTCGCGCTAGGCCGGTGACTTGAGAATTCCACACCGGCTGCGGTCTCTCTTTAACGCGTCTGGTATATGCAATTCCAGTTAATTTTGACTGATCTACATATGAACTAACGTGCATAACATAAAAGGAATTTGCTGGTTGACACTGGTCTGGATAACCAATACATACTGATCTGCAAAATAAGGATCCACGAATGTGCAATGGAGTATCCACTGCATGTTTGTTAAACTTGGGACTTCCCTGTGAATGTCGATGGTTGCTCGTGCTAGGCACGCCGCTTCTGAATTTCAGACTGGCCACGCTCTCTTTTGAACGCGTCGGATATATGCAATGTCAGGCAATTTTGACTGAAGTAATTTGCCTGCTGACATTGGTCTGGATCAGTACATACTGACAAAGATAAAGGATGCAGTTTCAGTGCAGATACGCGTGCAAAGCTAGCCTCGCAGAGGTAAACAAACCACACTTCTTAACATTGACTGGAGTAACAAATTTCAGATGGAATTATTACAAAAACAAAAATGGCCAGAAGTCCAGAACCTACCAAAATGCAATGCATATAGCCTAGCAATCTTGCACGCAATTAAGCCGCGGTGACCTGGATCAACCGGCGAGGTGCTTCTTCTTGGCCTCGGCCTCGTCGGTGGCCTCCACCTGCGCCTTGGCCGCGCGCAGGTCCGCCTGCGCCGCCTCCTCCTCGCTCCCCGCCATCGCCTGCTGCACCGAGCCGACCACGCTGGCCTTGGCGTGCTGCAGCCCCTCCTGCACGGACACGCCCAACGACGCCGCGCCCCTGTAAATCTGCGCCGCCGCCGCCGTTGTCTCGCGCTCCTTCCTCCCGTCGGCCTCCATCTGTCACTCGTGAGAAGAGAGAGAAGGAAGAGGACAAGAGAAGAAGCGTGTGCGTACACTACACTAAATTGACCAGATCGGGACATTCGCCGGTGACGTGCTGTCCCGGTAGCAGCATCTAGACGGGCCACGTGGGCTTGGGAATATGCTCTGCTGGCGCTCTCTGGGGCCTCCACGTTGCCGCCTTGCCGGCCGACGCACGCCTCTGCTTTAGGGCCAGTTTTTTTTTGTCAATTCTTTCCGAATTTACCCTTCCAAAATTGTCACTTCATTTTTTTACAATTCCTAGTTAGTTAAGGTCTAATTAGTTAGGAATTGTAAATAAAATTTGAGTGGCAATTCTAGAAGAAGCTAGGAAGGGGGTCAATTCTGGGATTGCCCAAAAGAACTGGCCCTTGGGGCGAAGCAAAGGAGGGGCGCCGCTGCATCGAAAATGCTGTGCGTCGAAAGGCTGCTGAGGACTGTCGGCGTCGGCCGCACGAACGAGATGTCATGCACCGCCGTATGTCGTCTCGACGCTACGCAGGTGAGCACACATTCCTGCTCTCGTGTCCATCTTCCGAGCCGGTCGATATCTTGTCACTTCACTCACGTGTTTGTTCTCCCCGCTACCTGGCACCTCTGCCGGGGGCTTCCTTCTCGTCCTATAGATGTCTGGGTGATGGAGGACAATGTGGCGAAAATATGAGACCTGAAGTACTGCATTGACGTGTCATCAATACAGGCATCACCGCCACTTAGACTTAGTTAAGATTCCTCAAGAAGGAAAATAAAAGGCAAAAGAAGATGGGAACCCATGTTGCTCCAACCACGACATTTCTCAGTGGGATTGCTATGGTCAGCGAGTGTGAGTTGCTGGCCAGGTTTCATAAACACCTCTCGTCTTGCAACACTGATGGCCAGTGGTTGGGAATGACAAACATTAAGGGATAACATTATGTTGAGCTTACCCCGCATCGCTTCAAACACAACATTTACCAATGCCTTCAAGCGAGATGCAAGAAGATAGGAACTATGCGAGTCATCACATGTGGACCTTGCTGCGGAGAATAAATGATTCATCTAATATGCCTGATTGGTGATTTCAAGGAAACTATGTGGCAGTCCGAACATCTCTCTGCCTCAAAAAGATGGAAGAAGAATATGGAGAATTTTTGCACGGTTCTTGTTGACTGTAACATGTTTGATCTGGGATTCAGAGGGCCGGTGTGGAATTACAACAACAAACAGGAGGGGAGAAAAAAATGTTCTGGCCCTCTCCGGATTGGACTGATCACTTCAGGAACGCCTTGGTGCTTATCCCAAAAGGAGAAGACCCTCAATCCCTGAAAGATTACCAGTCGATTAATTTGCACAATGTCATCTACAAATTTGTGTCGAGGTGCCCAGTAAATCGGTTACGACCTATCTTGGATGAAATCATATCAGAGACCCAGAGTGCGTTCATTCCAGACGGACTGATTACAAATAACGCGACCATTGCTTTTGAGTGCTTTCATAAGATCCGACATAGCAGAAATCCCCGAGATACCAATTCTGCGTACAAGTCGGATCTGGCCAAAGCCTAAGACAGGGTGGATTGGGGTTTTCTGGAAGGCGTGCTGTGTAAGAGTGGTTTCTGTATCAAATAGAAAAATTAGGTGACGCAGTGTGTCCAATTGGTGAGATACTCAGTTAGACACAATGACGAATTATTGGAACCGTTCGACCCCTTCAGAGGACTTCGGCAAGGGGATCCACTCAGCCCTAACCTTTTTCAGTTTGTGGGCCAAAGGGTTGGTAAACCTCATAAATCATGAGATCTCAGCCGGTAGGGTGAATCCCATCAAGATTGCTCGCAACAGTCCAGAAGTCTCTAATCTTCTATCCGCTGATGACAACTTAATCTTCTTCAAGGCTTCCATAGACCAGGCCGGGAACAATCAAGAAGGCAGTGGACACTTTCCAGAAATGCACGGGACAATAGCTAAGTGCAAGCAAGTGCTCGATCCTCTTTAGCGAACAATGCCCAACCGAAACAAGAGAGGGAATCAAGACTATTCTTGGGATACAGTCGGATGTTTTCAGGAGCAAGTACTTAGGATTGCCCACACCTGAAGGGAGGATGAAGGATGAACACTTCCAACCCATCATGGATAGGTTTGGAAAACTCTGTAACGACTGGTCTAAGAGGTTCATGTCTTATGCGCCTAAGGAAGTTCATGTCAAATCAGTAGTCCAAGCCCTCCCAACCTTCACGGTGAGTGTTTTTATGCTCTTGAAAGGATTTATGCGAGAAGTACGAGAGAAGGATTAGAGACTTCTGGTGGGGGATAAGGAAGGACCTAGAAGGGTACATGATACGTCCATTTTGCATGACGTTTTCCTACTATTATTTATAATATTTTGGTCATTATTTAACTTTAATATACAATTCTAATTGTTGGGGAACGTAGTAATTTCAAAAAATTTCCTACGCACACGCAAGATCATGGTGATGGTATAGCAACGAGAGGGGAGAGTGTTGTCCATGTACCCTCGTAGACCGTAAGCGGAAGCGTTATGACAACGCGGTTGATGCAGTCGTACGTCTTCATGATCCAACCGATCCAAGCACCGAACGTACGGCACCTCCGTGTTCAGCACACGTTCAGCTCGATGACGTTCCCCGAGCTCCAATCCAGCAAAGCGTCGGGGATGAGTTCCGTCAGCACGACGGCGTGGTGACGATGATGATGTTCTTCCGGCGCAGGGCTTCGCCTAAACTCCGCGACAATATGACCGAGGTGGAATATGATGGAGGGGGCACCGCACACGGCTAAGGAACGATCCGTAGATCAACTTGTGTGTCATGGGGTGCCCCCTGCCCCCGTATATAAAGGAGCAAGGGGGGGAGGAGGCCGGCCCTAGGAGGGGGCGCGCCAAGTGTGGAGTCCTACTAGGACTCCCTAGTCCCAGTAGGATTCCACCTCCCTTGTTGGAGTAGGAGAAGGGGAAAGAGGGGGAGAGGAAGAAGGAAAGGGGGGCTGCGCCCCTTGTCCAATTCGGACCAGAGGGGGGGCGCAGGCCTCCTTCCTTTTGGCCTCTCTCCTCTATTCCCGTATGGCCCAATAGGGCCCATATACTCCTCGGCGAATTCCCGTAACTCTCCGGTACTCCGAAAAATACCCGAATCACTCGGAACCTTTCCGAACTCCGAATATAGTCGTCCAATATATCGATCTTTACGTCTCGACCATTTCAAGACTCCTCGTCATGCCCCCGAACTCATCCGGGACTCCGAACTCCTTCGGTACATCAAAACTCATAAACTCATAATATAACTGTCATCGAAACCTTAAGCGTGCGGACCCTACGGGTTCGAGAACAATGTAGACATGACCGAAACACGTTTCCGATCAATAACCAATAGCGGAACCTGGTTGCTCATATTGACTACCACATATTCTTCGAAGATCTTTATCGGTCAAACCGCATAACAACATACATTGTTCCCTTTGTCATCGGTATGTTACTTGCCCGAGATTCGATCGTCGGTATCCAATACCTAGTTCAATCTCGTTACTGGCAAGTCTCTTTACTCGTTACTTAATGCATCATTCCGTAACTAACTCATTAGCTACATTGCTTGCAAGGCTTATAGTGATGTGCATTACCGAGAGGGCCCAGAGATACCTCTCCGACAATCGGAGTGACAAAACCTAATCTCGAAATACGCCAACTCAACATGTACCTTTGGAGACACCTGTAGTACTCCTTTATAATCACCCAGTTACGTTATGATGTTTGGTAACACCCAAAGTGTTCCTCCAATAAACGGGAGTTGCATAATCTCATAGTTACATTAACATGTATAAGTCATGAAGAAAGCAACAGCAACATACTAAACGATCAAGTGCTAAGCTAACGGAATGGGTCAAGTCAATCACATCATTCTCTTAATGATGTGATCCCGTTAATCAAATGACAACTCTTTTGTCTATGGTTGGGAAACATAACCATCTTTGATAAACGAGCTAGTCAAGTAGAGGCATACTAGTGACACTATGTTTGTCTATGTATTCACACATGTATTATGTTTCCGGTTAATACAATTCTAGCATGAATAATAAACATTTATCATGATATAAGGAAATAAATAATAACTTTATTATTGCCTCTAGGGCATATTTCCTTCAGTCTCCCACTTGCACTAGAGTCAATAATCTAGTTCACATCATCATGTGATTTAACATCAATATTCACATCTGTATGTGATTAATACCCATAGTTCACATCGTCATGTGATAAACACCCAAAGGGTTTACTAGAGTCAATAATCTAGTTCACATCGCTATGTGATTAACACCCAAAGAGTACTAAGGTATGATCATGTTTTGCTCGTGAGAGAAGTTTAGTCAACGGGTCTGTCATATTATAGAGTCGTATGTATTTTGCAAATATTCTATGTCTACAATGCTTTGCACGGAGCTACTCTAGCTAATTGCTCCCACTTTCCATATGTATCCAGATTGAGACTTAGAGTCATCTGGATCGGTGTAAAAGCTTGCATCGATGTAACTCTTTACGACGAACTCTTTTATCACCTCCATAATCGAGAAACATATCCTTATTCTACTAAGGATAATTTTGACCAATGTCCAGTGATCTACTTCTAGATCACTATTGTACTCCCTTGCCAAACCAGGGCAGAGTATACAATAGGTTTGGTCCATAGCATGGCATACTTTTATAGAACCTATGATTGATGCATAGGGAATGACTTTCATTCTCTTCCTAATTGCTGTCGTGGTCGGGTCTTGAGTCTTACTCAATTTCACACCTTTGCAACACAGGCAAGAACTCTTTCTTTGACTGTTCCATTTTGAACTATTTCAAAATCTTGACAAGGTATGTACTTATTGAAAAAACTTATCAAGCGTCTTGATCTATCTCAATAGATCTTGATGCTCAATATGTAAGCAGCTTCACCGAGGTCTTTCATTAAAAAACCTTTTATTCAAGTATCCTTTTATGCTATCCAGAAATTCTATATCATTTCCAATCAACAATATGTCTTGCACATATAATATCAGAAATGCTACAGAGCTCCCACTCACTTTCTTGTAAATACAGGCCTTTCCAAAAGTCTGTATAAAACCATATGCTTTGATCAACTCATCAAAGGGTATATTCCAACTCCGAGATGCTTGCACTAGTCCATTGATGGATCGTTGGAGCTTGCACATTTTGTTAGTACCTTTAGGATTAACAAAACCTTCTGGTTGCATCATATACAACTCTTCTTTAATAAATCCATTAAAGAATGTAAGTTTTTGACATCCATTTGCCAGATTTCATAACATGTGACAATTGCTAACATGATTCGGACAGACTTAAGCATCGCTACAGTTGAGGAAATCTCATTGTAGTCAACACCTTGAACTTGTCGAAAACCTTTTTGTGACAAGTCGAGCTTTGTAGATAGTAACACTACTATCAGTGTCCGTCTTCCTCTTGAAGATCCATTTATTTAACATGGCTTGCTGATCATCGAGCAAGTCAATCAAAGTCCATACTTTGTTCTCATACATGGATCCTATCTCAGATTTCATGGCCTCAAGCCATTTCGCGGAATCTGGGCTCATCATCGCTTCCTCATAGTTCGTAGGTTCATCATGGTCTAGTAACATGACTTCTAGAACGGGATTACTGTACCACTTTGGTGCGGATCTTATTCTGGAAGACCTACGAGGTTCGGTAGTAACTTGATCTGAAGCTTCATGATCATCATCATTAACTTCCTCACTAATCGGTGTAGGCATCACTGGAACTGATCTCTGTGATGAACTACTTTCCAATTTGGGAGAAGGTACAATTACCTTATCAAGTTCTACTTTCCTCCCACTCACTTCTTTCGAGAGAAACTCCTTCTCTAGAAAGGATCCATCTTAGCAACAAATCTTGCTTTCGGATCTGTGATAGAAGGTGTACCCAATAGTTACCTTTGGGTATTCTATGAAGACGCACTTCTCCGATTTGGGTTTGAGCTTATCAGGTGAAAACTTTTTCACATAAGCATCGCAGCCCCAAACTTTAAGAAATGACAACTTTGGTTTCTCGCCAAACCACAGTTCATAAGGCGTCGTCTCAACGGATTTTGATGGTGCCCTTTTTAAAGTGAATGCAACTGTCTCTAATGCATAATCCCAAAACGATAGTGGTAAATTGGTAAGATACATCAAAGATCGCACTATATCCGATAAAGTACTGTTATGACGTTCGGACACACCATTAAGCTGTGGTATTCCAGGTGGCATGAGTTTGTGAAACTATTCCATATTGTTTTAATTGAAGACCAAACTCATAACTCAAATATTTGTCTCTGCGATCAAACTGCAGAAACTTTATTTTCTTGTTACGATCATTCTCCACTTCACTCTGAAATTCTTTGAACTTTCCAAATGTTTCATACTTGTGCTTCATTAAGTAGATATACTCATATCTACTCAATTCATCTTGTGAAGGTCAGAAAATAACGATACTCGCCACGAGCATCAACACTCATTGGACCGTATACATCGGTATGTATTATTTCCATCAAGTCAGTAGCTCGTTCCATTGTTCCGGAGAACGGAGTTTTAGTCATCTTGCCCAAAAGGCACGGTTCGCAAGCATCAAATGATTCATAACCAAGAGATTCCAAAAATCCATCTTTATGGAGTTTCTTCATGCGCTTTACATCGATATGACCCAAACGGCAGTGCCACAAATAAGTTGCACTATCATTATCAACTTTGCATCTTTTGGCATCAATATTATGAATATGTGTATTACTACGATCGAGATCCAACAAACTATTTTCATTGGGTGTATGACCATAGAAGGTTTTATTCATGTAAATAGAACAACAATTATTCTTTGACTTTAAATGAATAATTGTATCGCAATAAACATGATCAAATCATATTCATGCTCAACGCAAACGCCAAATAACATTTATTTAGGTTTAACACTAATCCTGAAAGTATAGGGAGTGTGCGATGATGATCATATCAATCTTGGAACCACTTCCAACACACATCATCACTTCACCCTCAACTAGTCTCTGTTTATTCTGTAACTCCTGTTTCGAGTTACTAATATTTAGCAACCGAACAAGTATCAAATACTCAGGGGCTACTATAAACACTAGTAAGGTACACATCAATAACCTGTATATCAAATATACCCTTGTTCATTTTGCCATCCTTCTTATCCACCAAATATTCAGGGCATTTCCGCTTCTAGTGACCATTTCTTTTGCAGTGTAATCACTCAGTTTCAGGCTTTGGTCCAGCTTTGGGCTTCTTCGCGGGACTGACAACTTGCTTGTCATTCTACTTGAAGTTCCCTTTCTTTCCCTTTGACCTTTTCTTGAAACTAGTGATCTTGTCAATCATCAACACTTGATGCTCTTTCTTGATTTCTACCTTTGTCGATTTCAACATCACGAAGAGCTCGAGAATCATTTTCGTCATCCCTTGCATACTGTAGTTCATCACAAAGTTCTACTAACTTGGTGATGGTGACTAGAGAACTCTATCAATCACTATCTTATCTGGAAGATTAACTCCCACTTGATTCAAGCGATTGTAGTACCCAAACAATCTGAGAACATGCTCACTAGTTGAGAGATTCTCCTCCATCTTTTAGCTATAGAACTTGTTGGAGACTTCATATCTCTCAACTCGGGTATTTGCTGGAAATATTAACTTCAATTCCTGGAACATCTTATATGGTCCATGACGTTCAAAACGTCTTTGAAGTCCCGATTCTAAGTCGTTAAGCATGGTGCACTAAACTGTCAAGTAGTCATCATATTGAGCTAGCCAAACGTTCATAACATCTGCATCTGCTCCTGCAATAGGTCTGTCACCTAGTGGTGCATTAAGGACATAATTCTTCTGTGCAGCAATGAGGATAAACCTCAGATCACGGATCCAATCCGCATCATTGCTACCAACATCTTTCAACACAATTTTCTCTAGGAACATATCAAAATAAACATATGAAAGCAACAATGCAAGCTATTGATCTACAACATAATTTGCAAAATACTACCAGGACTAAGTTCATGATAAATTAAAGTTCAATTAATCATATTACTTAAGAACTCCCACTTAGATAGACATCCCTCTAATCTTCTAAGTGATTACGTGATCCATATCAACTACACCATGTCCGATCGTCACGTGAGATGGAGTAGTTTCAACAGTGAACATCAATATGTTGATCATATCTACTATATGATTCACGCTCGACTTTTCGGTCTCCGTGTTCTGAGGCCATATCTGTTATATGCTACGCTCGTCAAGTTTAACCTGAGTATTCCGCGTGTGCAACTGTTTTGCACCCGTTGTATTTGAACGTAGAGCCTATCACACCCGATCATCACGTGGTGTCTTAGCACGAAGAACTTTCGCAACGGTGCATACTCAGGGAGAACACTTCTTGATAATTTAGTGAGAGATCATCTTAAAATGCTACCGTCAAACTAAGCAAAATAAGATGTATAAAAGATAAACATCACATGCAATCAATATAAGTGATATGATATGGCCATCATCATCTTGTGCTTGTGATCTCCATCTCCAAAGTACTGTCATGATCTCTATCGTTACCGGCATGACACCATGATCTTCATCATCTTGATCTATATCAATGTGTCGTCACATGGTCGTCTCGCCAACTATTGCTCTTGCAACTATTGCTATCGTATAGCGATAAAGTAAAGAAATTATTTGGCACTTGCATCTTATGTAACAAAGAGACAACCATAGGGCTTCTGCCAGTTGCCGATAACTTCAACAAAACATGATCATCTCATACAACAACTTATATCTCATCACGTCTTGACCATATCACATCACAACATGCCCTGCAAAAACAAGTTAGACGTCCTCTACTTTGTTGTTGCAAATTTTACATGGCTGCTACGGGCTGAGCAAGAACCGTTCTTACCTATGCATCAAAACCACAATGATAGTTCGTCAAGTTAGTGCTGTTTTAACCTTCTCAAGGACCGGGCGTAGCCACACTCGGTTCAACTAAAGTTGGAGAAACAGACACCCGCTAGTCACCTGTGTGCGAAGCACGGCGGTAAAACCAGTCTCGCGTAAGAGTACGCGTAATGTCGGTCCGGGCCGCTTCATCCAACAATACCGCTGAACCAAAGTATGACATGCTCGTAAGCAGTATGACTTGTATCGCCCACAACTCACATGTGTTCTACTCGTGCAAATAACATCAACGCATAAAACCTAGGCTCGGATGCCACTGTTGGGGAACATAGTAATTTCAAAAAAATTCCTACGCACACGCAAGATCATGGTGATGGTATAGCAACGAGAGGGGAGAGTGTTGTCCACGTACCCTCATAGACCGTAAGCGGAAGCGTTATGACAACGCGGTTGATGTAGTCGTACGTCTTCACAATCCGACCGATCCAAGCACCGAACGTACGGCACCTCCGTGTTCAGCACACGTTCAACTCGATGACGTTCCCCGAGCTCCAATCCAGCAAAGCGTCGGGGATGAGTTCCGTCAGCACGACGGCATGGTGACGATGATGATGTTCTTCTGGCGCAGGGCTTCGCCTAAACTCCGCGACGATATGACCGAGGTGGAATATGGTGGAGGGGGGCACCGCACACGGCTAAGGAACGATCCGTAGATCAACTTGTGTGTCATGGGGTGCCCCCCTGCCCCCGTATATAAAGGAGCAAGGGGGGGAGGAGGCCGGCCCTAGGAGGGGGCGCGCCAAGTGTGGAGTCCTACTAGGACTCCCTAGTCCTAGTAGGATTCCACCTCCCTTGTTGGAGTAGGAGAAGGGGAAAGAGGGGGAGAGGAAGAAGGAAAGGGGGGCTGCGCCCCTTGTCCAATTCGGACCAGAGGGGGGGCGCAGGCCTCCTTCCTTTTGGCCTCTCTCCTCTATTCCCGTATGGCCCAATAAG
>NC_041393.1:696640152-696641653 GCF_002162155.2 Triticum dicoccoides
TGTGTCATGGGGTGCCCCCTGCCCCCGTATATAAAGGAGCAAGGGGGGAGGAGGCCGGCCCTAGGAGGGGGCGCGCCAAGTGTGGAGTCCTACTAGGACTCCCTAGTCCTAGTAGGATTCCACCTCCCTTGTTGGAGTAGGAGAAGGGGAAAGAGGGGGAGAGGAAGAAGGAAAGGGGGGCTGCGCCCCTTGTCCAATTCGGACCAGAGGGGGGGGGGGGGCGCAGGCCTCCTTCCTTTTGGCCTCTCTCCTCTATTCCCGTATGGCCCAATAGGGCCCATATACTCCCCGGCGAATTCCCGTAACTCTCCGGTACTCCAAAAAATACCCGAATCACTCGGAACCTTTCCGAACTCTGAATATAGTCGTCCAATATATCGATCTTTACGTCTCGACCATTTCGAGACTCCTCGTCATGTCCCCGATCTCATCCGGGACTCCAAACTCCTTTGGTACATCAACTCATAAACTCATAATATAACTGTCATCGAAACCTTAAGCGTGCCGACCCTACGGGTTCGAAAACAATGTAGACATGAACGAAACACGTTTCCGATCAATAACCAATATCTGAACCTGGATGGTCATATTGGCTCCCACATATTCTACGAAGATCTTTATCGGTCAAACCACATAACAACATACGTTGTTCCCTTTGTCATCGGTATGTTACTTGCCCGAGATTCGATCATCGGTATCCAATACCTAGTTTAATCTCGTTACTGGCAAGTCTCTTTACTCGTTACGTAATGCATCATTCCGTAACTAACTCATTAGCTACATTGCTTGCAAGGCTTATAGTGATGTGCATTACCGAGAGGGCCCAGAGATACCTCTCTAACAATTGGAGTGACAAAACCTAATCTCGAAATACGCCAACTCAACATGTACCTTTGGAGACACCTGTAGTACTCCTTTATAATCACCCAGTTACGTTGTGACGTTTGGTGGCACCCAAAGTGTTCCTCCGGTAAACGGGAGTTGCATAATCTCATAGTTACATTAACATGTATAAGTCATGAAGAAAGCAACAACAACATACTAAATGATCAAGTGCTAAGCTAACGGAATGGGTCAAGTCAATCACATCATTCTCTTAATGATGTGATCCCGTTAATCAAATGACAACTCTTTTGTCTATGGTTGGGAAACATAACCATCTTTGATAAACGAGCTAGTCAAGTAGAGGCATACTAGTGACACTATGTTTGTCTATGTATTCACACATGTATTATGTTTCCGGTTAATACAATTCTAGCATGAATAATAAACATTTATCATGATATAAGGAAATAAATAATAACTTTATTATTGCCTCTAGGGCATATTTCCTTCACTACTACCTTTTTTCTCTTAATTTGCAAGATTTACATTGAGAGAAAAATTACAGGCAATTGGAATTCTAAAACTAAAAAAGTTACAACAGAGATACCTATTCTAAGGAGCTCCAAATGACCGAAAACTTCACGGAGTTTTTTTATTAAATTATAAAAAAAATACC
>NC_041393.1:696641994-696644424 GCF_002162155.2 Triticum dicoccoides
CGTGGCCACCCTCCTGGGTGTGCCCTGATGCCTTGTGGAGCCCACAGCTGGCCTTCGATGCCCATATTTTGCTATATGAAGGGTTTTTCCCTAGAAAAAAATAAGAGGAAGACTTTCGGGACGAAGCGCCACCGTCTTGAGGTGGGACCTAGGCAGGATCACTTTTGCTCTCCGGCGGAGTGATTCTGCCGGGGATACTTCCCTCCAAGGGGGGAGGGGAAATCGACGTCACCAACGACCCTATCGTCGTGGAGGACCAATCTTCATCAATATCTTCATCATCACTATCTCATCTCAAACCCTAGTTCATCTCTTGTATTCAATCTTTGTCTCGAAAACCTCAGATTGATACCCATGGGTTGCTAGAAGTGTTGATTACATCTTATAGTTGATGCTAGTTGGTTTATTTGGTGGAAGATTAAATGTTCAGATCCTCAAGCATATTAAATACACCTATGATCTTGAACATGAATATGATTTGTGAGTAGTTACTTTTGTTCTTGGGGACATGAGAGAAGTCTTGTTATAAGTAATCATGTGAACTTGGTATTCGTTCGATATTTTGATGATATGTATGGTGTTCTTCCTTTAGTAGTGTCATGTGAATGTCGACTACATGACATTTTACATTTGTGCCTAAGGGAAGGCATCGTGGAGTAATAAGTAGATGATGGTTTGCTATAGTGACAAAAGTTTAAACCCTAGTTTATGCGTTATTCGGTAAGGGGCTGATTTGAACCAATATGTTCCATGCTATGATTAGATTTATCTTAAATTTTCTTTCATAGTTGTGGATTCTTGTGAGAGAGGATAATTATAAGTGGGTTTCTTGTTCAAGTAAGAACAACACCCAAGCATCGGTCCACCCACATATCAAGTTATCAAAATAGCGAATGCAAATCAACTAAACATGATGAACGACACTACATGACAATTCCCATGTGTCCCCGAGGATGCTTCCTTACTATAAGAGAACGTTCTGGCTTGTCCTTTGCTATATAAAGGATTGGCCACATTCATGCACCTTTGTTACTATTGTTACTTGTTACGAATTACCCTGCTACCAAACTATTCGTTACCGCTACTTTTAGTACTTGCAGAGAATACCTTGGTGTAAACCACTTATGATTTCCTTCTCCTCCTCATTGGGTTCGACACTCTTATTTATCGAAACGACTATGATTGATCTTCTATACTTGTGGGTCATCAACACACTAGATATCTTGGGAGCGCATGATAAAACCTGAACGTGCTAGTGGTATAGGCTTTACAGACATGCATCTCTTCAACGAAGCACTCCTTATCAAGCAGGGATGGTCGTTAATTCAATTCCCAGAATGTCTATGTGCGAGAGTCCTGAAATCGAAGTATTATCCCAAGGGCGATGTCCTGGACACTATTTTTGCCTCGGATGCCTCCCTTGTGTAGAGGGCGATTGAATTTGGTTTAGAACTATTGAAGAAGGGTTTAATTTGGCGGGTGGGCGATGGAAAAAATATTCAGATTCAACGAGACCAGTGGATACCTCGTAAAGAAGGCCTTAAGGCAATCGCGTCTATTAGGAGCCGATGGGTTAACCAACTCATGGACGCGGAGGGGAAGGAGTGGTATGCGAATCTGATCCACCTAATCTTCCACCAGTTTGATGCAGATGAAATTTTCAAGATACCCATCCCGAGAACGGACACAAAAGATTGCACTGCTTGGCATTGGAAGACAAATGGAGTGTTCTTAGTCAGGAGTGCTTACAAATTGGCAACATCCTTAACCCGAAACGAACATCAAAACCCCTCGAGCTCGTCTATGGATGCGGGCGACAGAAGTATTTGGGATCCCGTTTGGAAAGCTAAGGTGCCTGTGAAAATGATAATTTTTGGGTGCAGAGTAGCAACAAATACCCTGGCCACAAAAAGCAACAAATTCACAAAGACACTCGACGTGGACTCTGACTTGCAATATTTGCAGAAATGGTGTGGAGGATAAACATCACTCTGTGGTCACATGCTCCAAGAGCAGGGCCCTCCAAGATGCCATGATGAAGGAGTGGACTCTATCATCAGAGAAGTCCTTTAGAAACATAGGAAGTGACCGGTTGCATGTGCTTGTGGACAAGGAACCTGAGGAAATGCAGGCAAAGATTTTAGTGCTGCTGTGGAGGTGTGACACCTTGAGCGGGGAGCAGACTACTGTTGGGATTGCTGGTCTGGCAGGGCAGAATATTGCACGGGCTGCCGGACGGATGTTCTTTTGGATTCGGGCATGTAGAAACTAAGCATACTTGCCTCTTTTTGGTTGTGATCAGGCATGATATTCGGTGCTGGTGTGATCCGGCACGCTGTGTGGATCGGACTAAATTTGAATTTCAAATTGCCCTTTACTAGCGGACATATACAACATAGCGTTGGATGGCCGCCTTCTACATCCGAATCC
>NC_041393.1:696644718-696647414 GCF_002162155.2 Triticum dicoccoides
TTTGCGGGTTGGTTTTGGAGATGCCATTAGCACCATTTTTTACTGCTAAAACAAGTAAATAGGTTTTTTCCAACACTTGCCATTACACCCCAAATGACAATTGTGGTTTCAAGAGCTTAGAGATGCCTCGTGATGGGATCTCTATGACTATGCACAAAGGATGTGCTTCCAACTCTGAAGTTCATTGTGTGCTTACTTTGGATCCTGTATACCATTTCTCTCCATGATCTTGCTATTGTACCTTCACATTGCTATAGATTGCTACAGTATTTTGCAATCAAAGATGGTTGAGGACGCCCCCCATTTCAGGGGTAAATTCTGGTATAAGCACAAATTTCCTTAGAAAAGAAACATAGATAATGCAGAACATAAAGTCGAACAACAACCTCACGTTCAGAGAAAAGACAGGCTAACTGCAGATCCGATATGATCGTACATTATTGCCAATATTAACATACACACATGCACTACAATAGACTGGTTTATTTGATCTGATTTCAATTGATTGCGTGATCATGTGCTAAGCTTACGAAAGGCCATGGCTGCACCATCCGCTGGCCTTGGGTGTGGAAGGTAATTGATCTCTGCATCAGGATTGAGCAACTCCCATCTAAAACAATTAGTAAATATCAATATCTTCTTTGTATCCTGATTATCGAGGTAATTACTTAAGCTAAACAGAGCTAGTATTCTACTCACTCGTAGCCGACGCAGAGATGATGCAGGATGATGGTGACCTGTAGCCTGGCAAGCATGTTGCCTGCGCAGACCCTAGGGCCACCTCCAAACACCTGGTATGTTCCTGCCTTAGCCGGTTCCTGCATACATACATTCATCATTTGATTTCTTCCTAGCCATTACCTCATACACTATTAGTTTGCTTTTCTTTTACTCAAATATTTGTTGGGCTTGCATATTCCTCTTAGAGTATCACATAGTTGAGCACTTCATCCCTAGATAGTTTCTGTAATTCAAAAAAAAAAACTGCTTCTATTTTTTTTCTACGAAGTAAAAAATAATAATATATGCAGGACATGTGGTGTGAATTTTATGCACACAACCCTTTTGTTTGGACATAAGCCCATTTATGGAAATTGTGTAAAAAAGGTAATGTAGCTAATTTCTTTAGTTTTACTTAAATAGTCAATGGTCGTATTTTGTAACCACAATTCACAAGCACATACTACATACTGTAACTTGTATGAAGTTTTAAATTTCTAAATATCTTTTTGTGGGATAATATTTTTAGAATCTCGTAGGCATGATTTTGTCTTTCTAGGGACTGCCCAGAGGAAAAACTGCTCCAAAATGTAGTTGCTTAGGTGATTAAGTGAGCTCAAATAACTAAATAAGAAGAAGAAAATTGAAGCAAGCTACCATTTTAGATAGTTCTACTTACATCCCATCTGTTAGGATTGAAGGAGAGGGGATCCTCGTAGTAATTGGGATCAGTGTGCAAGGATCTCAACCACACCAGCACAGCCCAACCCTTCGGTATGGTATAGCCGCGGTACTCCACGTCTCTGTTTGCCACGCGGTGGACCATGGGGGCGATGTTGGCCATCCGGATTGTCTCCTCCACCACCTTGGCCGTGTACTTCATCTTTGGGATGTCGGTGTGGGTGATCATCAAACTCGTCGACGTCGACCCGCCTTTGCTTTTGCTCATCGCTATATTCTCCTCTCGAAGCTTGGCAAGGACGACGGGGGATTTTGCGAGGTGGTAGACAGCCCACATGATGGCGATGGTAGTGGACTCGTAGCCGGCGATGACAAGGGAAACAATGTTATCCACCACCTCCTCATTACTCAACTTCTTTCCCTGCTCGTCCTTCATCTGCATCAGACCGCCCATTAGATCATCGCATTGCCTGTCCACCTTCTTCCTTGCCTCCAGCTCCTCTCGGAAGATCGCGTCTAGCTTCCGGCGACTCTGCATACCATTAAATTCCTCAGAGGAATGATATAGTTGCACATTTCTCATATCAAAGTTACACATATTTTTGAAAACATGACCTACCCAGCTTGTACTGGTGAAATAATGACAGCCAGAATTCTGAACTTACAAATAAGTATGTATTTGTTTTGGTGGAATCAGAGATATACACTTCCAGAAACATGCAAAAAGGAGCAAACAAAATACCTTTCGAGCGCCGTGAGACGCTGTCCCTGGAAAATCAAAGGGGTATGCCCTTAGACCATCAAGCAAGTCGCCGAACCACCGATCGATCTTGTCTGTCAAAGGCGATGGCTCCATGCTTATGAACATCTTGCAGATGTTGGCAAACGTCACCTGCACCCCCATTTATTTATCAAACTTGGATTTAGTGTTGCACTGGATTAATTATGATAATATTATATGCCCAAATAGTTTTTTAAATATGCAAATGCGTTTCCCTTTTACAACTAATTATAATATATATAATGATATATATGATTATATATATATATATATATATATATATATTATGATATATATAAAATGACACGTATTGTCCCTCCCGAAGAATAAGTAGTACGTCTCCCTCCCGAGCCGCCCCCGCGTGGGCGACCGGGAGGCCCCAGATCCCATCGCCGCCGAACCTCCCCCATTCCTCCTCCTCCTCCCACGTCGCCTCCCAAGGGCGCGGCCAGGCGAAGCCTAGCCGTCGCAGGCGGCGGCGGGGACTCGGGCCCTCTCGCTCGGGTGGGGCTGG
>NC_041393.1:696647583-696650984 GCF_002162155.2 Triticum dicoccoides
GTGGGGCTGGCGCGGGCCGGCCCCGCCGGGCCGGAGCGTGGCGGCGGGCCGGTCGCCATGGCGGGTGGTGGCAGCGCCTCGGCGACGTCGATTCCCCGCGGCAGGAGGCCATGCGATCTGGTGCGTTGCGGCCGCCAGGGACGGCGGCGGCGTGACCGGATCGGTTCACGGCGGCGCGGCCGGATTGATCGCTGGTCGGCCGTCGGCACGGTGGTGGGTGCGACTCGTCGGCAGCTAGGCAGATCCGCGGGATTCTACCCTTGTCTGGCCCTTGACAGCGCGGGCAACTACGGGGAAAACCCTAGATCTCCTTGGGATCGAGCGATGGCGGCGCTTTTGCGTCGTAGTCCCTCTTTAGGGCATTGTTTTGGAGTTTTCTCCGGTTGAAGGGACCAGCAACGTCGGCGGCGCACGTCTGGTGGAGCAACTGCCGATGAAAATCGCGCCGACTACGGTCATGGCGGACGATGACGGCGTCTTAGATGTCGTTCCCTTGTTGAGGCATCGTCGTTGCAGTCTGCGTCATCAGGCTCGGGATGCTCCTGGGGAAACCCTAGATCTGGGTCTTCCGGATCGGACGATGATGGCGTTTTATCGCTTTCCCTCATGGGGGCATCGTTTTGGAGTAAGTGCTGGCTGGGGGGATGGTGGAGCGGTGCTTCATCTCACACATCGATGGCGGCGAATATCGGCGACATGGCACTGTGGAGGCTCAGCGTCCGATGCACGGAGATGGACTCGCGCAGGAGGAGGTTGCTGTCTGTCGTCATGGTGACGTCGATGGCAGAGTGGCCAGACAAGGTAGAAGCCTCAATATGATCTGAAGACGGACCTGTGGAAGATGGCGGCGACGACACACGAGTGCGTCTGACCGGATTGTGCCCCAGACCCGGTATGTGGCTCGGCTGGGGCTTTCGAATATGTTTCGGGTTCCGGCTTTTGATGTTAGGTTTAGGTGAGTGGTTTGGGTAGTGGGCCAGCTAGCACCCCTTCATTATTTTGGATAGGAGTAGCGGCATGTGTTGCCAAGATGGTGGATTCAGACACATTGTTGTAATACTTTGTAAGGTCCTCGAGAATAATCAATAAAGTGGCCTATGCATCTCCCAGATGCAGAGGCCGGGGGTCATCCTCCTTTTCTAAAAAAAAACTAATTATAAAATAAACAAAACTAACATAGTTCAGAAAAGGTAAATTGTGCCTAAATTAACTATGCGAGTGTCTAGAGAACAGGCGAATAACAATATTCAAATTTTTAGACAGTTTTTGCACCTCCTCAAAAGTACAGTTACACTAATAAAAAAAATTGTTGCACAGGCAAAAGTGCAATTACACCAAAAAAATGTATGAGTTGCACAAAAAAGTGCAATTTCAACAAACAAAATACTTAAAGGTGAAAGTGCAAATGCGGCAAAAAGAACAAAGTGCATTTGCACAAAATAAAAGTGCAACTGCATAAAAACTGACCAACTGAAACTAATACATATCGAACAAAAAAATGTGACTGAAACTTGACCGAAATTCCTAGACGTTATTACTATGAACACCACTAAACAAATACTAAGTGATCTGGAAAGTAGAAAATTTAGGCGGCTATGTTTTGGCAATTCTGAAAAAGTATTGTGAATTGAGATGAAACAACACGCATGCATGGCTTAATTTTGTCTAGAAATTACCTTTTTAATCTCTGTGGCGGCGACGATGGTACCCTTATCCGCCCACGTTCGCAGCGCCGCTACGACGCGCGGTTGCACAACGGTGGCGATGGTCTGGAGCGAGCTGGGCCGGTTGATGGCGGCGAGGATGAACCCACGGAGTCTGGCGTGGCTGCTGCCCTCCACGTTCACCACCGACGTGATGCCGACGAGCTCCGGCACCGGCCACCTGATGCCGAAGCTTTCGGGTGACTGCAGCACGAACTTGTTCGCGGCCGGCGAGCAGGCGATGATGCTGGGGGAGCCGAACAGATGCGTCCTGTACATCCCTGCCGCGCTGCCGTACGCGCTCTTCTTGGCGCCGATGAAGTCGTCCGGGCGGCGTGCCAGCTTGAAGTACCAGAGCAGCGAGAGCGTCTCTCCCAGAAAGGGGACACCCATGTGGCCCGGCGGGAGGCGCCGCCGGATGCCATTGCTCCCATGGCCGCGGTATTTGAGAGCGAACGCGGCGCAGTACCATGCGCCGGTGGAGTGCCACACGGCGAGGCAGAGCAGCGGGACGGCGCCGAACAGGAGGCCCAGCCACCATGCCCACGCACCCACAGCTCCTTCCATTGCCACCATCTCTCCTAGCTTACCTGCTAATTCTACAGTTCTACTCGATCTATCTTACTTCTCCAGGAATTGAGATGAATAAACGAGCAGTCGAAGGCGATGTATATATAAACGAGTGTGGATACCGAGTGGCCGATCCGTTGGTGTGCGGAGACAGATGGGTACAAAATCAAGGTAGCTAGCTAGAGAAATAGCTCAGGAGTTGCATGGCTGGTTAGTTAATTAATATGCATTCAGCATAATATATGGATACGTATGTTGATGCTTACACAAGTGATGCTATGAGTACTATGATGTGTGTATATGTGACTGATTTAGCAGTGTTTGGTGGCCCTAGCTCAATTATTCCAGCTGGTGGGTGCCGTATATAGAATTATAGATCTCGACTCGCCTGCTAAGTTCCAATGCAGCGTCTTGACACTTAATTAGGGGCATCTCTGATGAATATGCTGATGTGACAAACTTAGTTTAGCTGCATGCATGTCATCTCATGGACTATGTCATCTCATGGACTATGTCAAGCAAGCCCGGCCTTGATGCCGATGTTTGCGGCAGTAATAAAAGAATCCAAACTTTCAATGGGTATCTCTACGGAAAGGTTAGTTTAAGTAAAGAGATGCAAACCAGAAACCACCAAACGGAGTAGTCAGGGTGCACGTGTGTTGTTGTCAAATTTCCGCATTACAAAGGAATTTGGCATCGGCATCAATTTGACAGCATCTCCACAGTGTGTGTGATTCCAAATTTGTGTATATATAGGGGCCCCACCACACCGAATAGAAAGGGGTAAAAAACTGGTGACCTCTCTTTATTCGGAACGCTCGTGCTAGTTCGCTCTCAAAACATGCAGCATGGATAAAAAAAACTGGCCACCTTTCTCCTTGCCAGAATTTTGTGGCCTCTCTTTATGATGATAGTTGATTTGATGTTACTGAAAAACAGAAACTTTTGTACTCATTGTCAGAATTTTAGAAAATCACAGAGGCGTGCTTTAGATCTGAATTTTTTACACAAGATTGATATATAAATAGTCCAGATTGTCTTATTTTTTTTCAGATTTTTTGGAGTTACAGAAGTATACGATATTTCCAGATTAATACAAACTCTTCTGTTTTTGACAGATTCTGCTTT
>NC_041393.1:696652034-696657350 GCF_002162155.2 Triticum dicoccoides
GCATAGCCCTGCCACGTGTCGCCTCCTGGTGGCTCCTGAGCGTATCTATGCCGACGGCTTTGCCGTAGGCATAGTTTTTTTTATATTCCCTGTTTTCTCTTTTCCAATTCATTTGACAACATTTCAAAACAGAATAATATGAAATATGACAGTTCATCAACATCATTTAAACATAGTCAAGTTCATCATCTAAAGATCATCACCGGCGAAAGTCCACGAACATAAGAGTAGTGCAAGACATGAAACATCATAAAAGTTGAAACATGAAAGACATGGCACAACGGCCGCATACACGGAATCATCATCGACATCAAGCACCACCGAGTCCACCTCCTCCAAAACCACCACCACCACCGAGTCCACCTCCACCAAAACCACCACCAAGTCCACCTCTGCCAAAACCGCCACCGCCAAGTCCTCCTTCGCCAAAACCGCCACCGCGACCACCATCACTCTGCCAGATCGGAGTGACTGGGGTCGACGGAGCAGGAGTCGAGCCACCGGTCCCCTACATGTTTGAAAGAAGATTCTAACGGTAAATATGACATGATAGTGTTGAATGAACGAGAACTAGTTTGTCATTAGTTAGGAAAATTTACTAACCGGGGTATCACCGCCTAGTGCCAGCCATTCCTCGAACGTGGGAATGTGTGGGGCGTCTCCCGCAGGTGGTGGTGGGGGTCCAACTTGTGGTGGCTCCGTGCGGTTAGTCCAAGACGCCAACATAGCCTGGATGTTAGTTAAACAAGTCCACTTAGAAACAAGCCGTGATCAACAAAGTTAGAAGGAATGAAAGTGCAAATTTGAGCTTGGTTTAAGAGGGCAAAACTAACCGCCATCACTTGACGGCTGTAATCATCGTTTGCCTTCACTCGTTGCAAGTACTCCCTCACCTCAATATGCCTATGCTCGAGAAAGGTCTGATATGCCTACAAAATTGAGGTTGTTTCTAAGTGGGCAGTGATGAAAATAAACTAAGAAAGATAGAGACAAAGAAGATAAGGGGAAGTACTTACAGCACATTGGCGGACTAAGGGAGGCTGCGAACGCCCCGTACTCTCTAACGGGCTCGGGTTGGTAGCTCGAAGCCGTGTGTACGAGATCGACGGAGTGTCCAAGCCATCGAAACACGGATACCGGCCATGGGACTTACCCTGGATGGCCACCACCGCCGTGTCGTCGATCTGAGACTGGGCGACCTCAGGAACGGGAACATCCGGATGCAACTTCTGATAGTTCTGAGTGTAAGACTCCAGGTGTTTCACGATGTTGCCGTAGTACTGGCTCTTGCTCTCCTTGCGATCACTCCGCTCGCGGGCCAGCTTCCACGACTCCATGTCTGAGAGCGGCCTCTGCAACTTGTCCTCCTGCAACGTCAAACAGAAGTTAGCCATACATAAGAACATGACGGTAAAGAAGAACCAAAATGCATCTTTCATATAGATATACCTTCATGGCCTTGAAGCCCCAGTGGTTCCTGTTTCCTTGGCCGTGTGTCCCGTCTTTTTCACGGTTAGCCCGGGCCTTGATGCTCTTGGCAACAAACTCTGGATCGTCACCGACCCACCTATCCACCAAACACGCCCATCCGTCATGCCTTCCATAGCACCAACGAGGAACAACCTATGCAAATTTTGGAAGCATGACATGTGAGCACGAAACATATAGTTGACTCCTTGAAACAATGAAAAGTCAGTAATAGTTACCATCATGAACTGCTCCCTGCTCATGGTAATTTTTTGCCTCTGTGCTTGAGTTTTGGTCATCTTTTGTTGCAGGTAGATGTGGTAGTACTGTGAGACGGCAACCCAATGCACCTCGTACTGCAACTGACAAGCTTTCTTCTTTGCAGACGCAAGTAAGACCACGTCGGCTCTGGCCTTGTGCTCATCAAGAACTCTATAGAGTTGCTGCAATCATGCATAAACCAGAAGCAAACAAGGCATGATTTGAGTGATTCAATGATAAACTATGAACGAAACTAAAGACAAGTGATTCAAAAGGGAACTTACCCAAAATTTGGTGATCACGGCCTTAGCAGCCGTCCCGTACTCCGCGTTGCTGCAAGCCTCGTAGTGGGCCCAGCTTGTGGCCAAAACACGCAGCTGTGGGTCCCTGTCTGGCCACGGGCAGAATAGGCCAGGCCAAAACTGCTTCAACAGGATAGTGAGAAGGCCGTTCGGTTTACGGCCCTTTCCGTGAAGGATCCAGTTACTGCAAAAGAATCAAACGGTTGCCATGTGTACAATAAAAAAATGTTGTCATGTGTTGAAAGTATGATTGAGATGCACTTACTCTGTCCCTACAGGTTCAATGAGCCACTTGTGCGCCTCGATAGAAGGTGGTGTAGGTACTCTGGCATTACCACGCAGCCACCCCTGCGGAGCACCCGGTGGCAAGTCACCCCACAACTCGGGGTCAACCTCCCCTCCACCCTCCTCGCCCTCCTCGGCCTCCTCCTCCTCGGCCTCCTCCTCCTCGGCCTCCTCCTCCTCACCCTCCTCCTCCTCGACATCAGGAATATACTCCTCCTCAGACTCAGAAGCTGCATCAGCATAGGAGGGCATCGAAGAAGACCCTCCTATTTCGGACACGGCCCGGAGTTTTTTGGCCCGGTTGCCTCTCCCCCCACCTCCTCGTCCTCTAGGGGCTCTCCCCCCACCCCCTCCTCCTCTAGGGTCTCCTCCCCCGACCCCTCCACCTCCCTGTGAGGTGCCATCCTCGCGTAGTCGGGAGGGAACCTTGTGGGCTCGTCCACTCCGAGTAAGTCCTCCTTTGAGTTTACTGAGGAAACTGGCACCACTGGACTTGCCCATGATTAGCAAACCTGCATTGAGAAGAGAATAAACAATTAGTAAGGATATAAAAAAACAAGCATACAGGAAAGACATTAATAACAGAAGAGAACATTATTAAAAGAACATACATTTTCTAGAACCCATATGAATCATCACTATTGTAATCTATTTGTCGACCGGTCTCATCATCACTATGGTCTTGCGTTGCATTATGGCGCCGGGAGGGAGATTGAGCGGAATAACAAATATGGGCCAGCAGCTGTATGGATTAGACGACATACCATATGGATTGAACCCATCACCTGTTATAGCAATTCTGACATTCCCGGCCTCGGCTGCTTCCTCCAGGTACTTTATATCGAATGACTTCCATGCTTCACCTTCTGATGTATGTACAATTTTTTTTGGATTGTACCTTTTCCCTTCCTTGTGCCACTTCATCATTTTGGCAGACTCCTCGGTGATGAAAAGGCGCTGCAGTCTTTTTATAAAATCAAGATACCGAAGAACCTTCACAGGGATTTTTAGCTGCCGCTTCTGACCATGCTTATCGACCACCTCAATATACCGAGAGGAACCGCACTTCCTACAGTAGTTGTCATCCGCATACTCATGCCTAAACAAAAGGCAATTCTTTGGACAAACATGTGTTTTCTCATAGTCCATGGAGAGCGCCTTCATGATTTTCTTCGTACCATACAGGGTTTTCGGCAGTTCATGGCCCTCGGGCAGGCTGTTAGCCCATACTCCCAGAAATGCTTCGAAGCAACCTCGGCTACAGCCGTACTCAGCCTTCACTTCCACCAGTTGCGAGATGGCATCCAGCACAGACAGCTTGGCACCCTTATAGAGAGGTTTCTTTGACGAGGCCAAGATTTCCAGGAAGGCCTTTGCGGTTTCCTCCGGCACCTCCGGTTCATTCGCTGAATGTGACGGAGGTGTCGGCTGTGCAGCAAAGACATCATCTAGCATGTCTCTAACCCCATCGTCCTCATAACCAGCGACGCGTTGTCGTATCACATCCTCTCTACCACGGTCCCGCTGGGCAAAGTTTATCGGCATATTAAAGTTGGGCATAAATCCATGCGTGCGAAGGTGCTTAGTCATCACACTCTTATCTCTGCGGATACGTCTCTTACATCTGGCACACGGGCATTCTAGCACCATCCTCATTGGACTACGGAATATCTCTTTCAAAAACACATCAGTTTTCTCAACCCACTCTGTTGTTACTTGATTCCGATGGAAAAACCCACTATACATCCACTGATTATCTGCCATCTCTGCTTTATTGGAACCCACACAACAAAATTAATGATTCATTTAAATTACCCACATCAATATTTTATTTTTTACAAGGTTGACATTTAATCCACCTACATCTCTAATAGGTAAAGATGGGTCCTAATCCCACCCGAGAATGTGTAGATTGAGTACGGTCCATGCTCTACCCCATTCCGAGACAAAATTTCGGCAGCACCTCCCCGCTGTTCTCCAAATACACGTCTCGGCAAAATGCCGAGAGAATGTGCATCCGGAGAACAACAGGGAGGCGCCGCCGAAATCCTGTCTCGGAACGGGGTAGAGCATGAACAACGTACCCAATCTACACATCCTCGGGCTGTCCGTGGAAAGCGCTGGACAATCCGAAAGAGCTGCAGTGATAAATATGCAATTGAATGCATATTTATCGATGCAATCCTTTCGGACGGGAGACCTAGGTTACGCGACTTGATGTGAAAATTCAATCTAGTGACATGGAAAAAAAGTGGACGAGGTCATGGAATTGTTGCTCACCCTCCGATGTAGAGGATGTAGTCGATCAAAGGAGGGACGATCATGGACAAACACCTCCAACGTGGACGATCACTCCACGAAGATGGAACACCACAAATCCTGTTAATTCCACCGAGTGATAAAAATTTAGGTCATCACCTCACATTAAGCATTGGCACAACATTATGAATGAACATGAAACAACATGTCAAATTGTAAAAAAACAAACTCTAAACCCGTTCCTACTCCATTCCCTCTCTCCCCCATTCTTTCACTCTTATAAAAAAACAAATGGAGCTCGTTCATACTCCATTATCTTCCCTCGCTCATCTCTTTACATGCACATATTGAAAAACTTGACCAATATCATCTATCCATATTGAGCAATATCTAAGTGTCCAAATTCACAAAATTGAGCAATATCCATCAATGCATCCATCTATCACAAACTTCACCATCAATCTGTACATGCATGCATATATCCATTCATCACATATCCATCTATGCAAAAAAAAACAGTAACAAAATGCAAAAAAAATAAAAAAATTCTCACCTTGGCCGCGCCGGTGCAGCGGGCAGCAGGGAGGCCGGGGGGCAGCCGCCGGGGAAGGGTGGACGGGGCCGGCCGGGGCGCAGCAGGGCGTCGGCGGAGGGGCGCAGCAGGGCAGGGAGTTGGCGAAGGGTGGACGGGCCGGTCGGTGCAGCTGGACAGGAAGGGCACGGGGTCGGGGACGGGTGTGGA
>NC_041393.1:696657956-696658850 GCF_002162155.2 Triticum dicoccoides
GGGTCGAGCAGCGCTATCTGGGCGAATGAGTGGTTGACGGGCGAGTGGCTAAGGATAAGGGTGAGGTACGCCGACGGCTAAGCCGTCGGCATAGGTAGCGATGCCACGTGGCACCTATGCCGACGGCTTAGCCGTAGGCATAGATTTTTTTTATTTTTTTAATGTTTTTAATAGCTTATATTTTTTCTTCTTTCTGTTTTTTATTTCATATAAATTTTTGATGTTTTTATAGTCATAAGTTATATTTTTTATATTTTTTATCTATTATTATTTCACATGCATTTTTAATGTTTTCTTAACGCTGCTCGGCCCTCTCCTCTCCCGGAACCACACAGAAGGGAGGTGAAGGCGCCACGTGGCATTTTTTTTGTGCAACAACTTTTATACATGTTTAATATTTTTTTAAAATATTATTAACTGTCTTCAAATATATTTTTAGTGTATATTATTTTCATACGCATTGAAAAGTTTCGTTTACATATAAAATGAGGGACCGAGGCATCGTTTCCCCCGTCCAGGTGCCGGCGGCGGCGCCGTCCGTGACGGGCGCCACACCCCGGAGATGCGTGCCGCCTCTTCGGACATGCCACAACACCACCCCGCATGTATGAGGGCCTGGTATGACGCTTCGGTGGCATTGCTACCCCCCGGCCCCCCGTCCCGGCTAACCCTGTAGCGTTTGACCACGGAATCTAGCCCTTTGACTTTGCACGGACGGGCTTTGACCACTGGACCTCTCCACCCGGTTGTGTCGGGTCAGCCCAGAGGGACACCGGGGAGCAACATCCAGGCCAAACCCACAGCTACATCCACTCCGTGTAGACCCAACGTGGTAGTTTCCCCCCTCCAGGTGCCGGAGGCGGCGCCGTCCGTGAGGGGGGCCACACCCCGGAG
>NC_041393.1:696660551-696669763 GCF_002162155.2 Triticum dicoccoides
TGCCGTCCGTGAGGGGGGCCATGCACCGGAGACGTGTGCCACCTCTTTGGACATGCCACAACACCACCGCGCATGTATGAGGTCGCGGTACGACGCTCCGGTGGCATTGCTACCCCCAGGACCCCCGTCCCGCCTAACCCTGGAGTGGTTGACCACGAGATCTAGCCCTTTGACTTTCCACGGACGGGCTTTGACCAGTGGACCTCTCCACCCAGTTGTGTCAGGTCGGCCCAGAGGGACACCGAGGAGCAACATCCGGGCCAAACCCACAGCTAAATCCACTCCATGTAGACCCGACGCGTCCGTTCCCCCCCTCCAGGTGCCGGCGCCACACCCCGGAGATGCGTGCCGCCTCTTCGGACATGCCATAACACCATCCGGTTGTGGTAGGTCATCCGATATATATAAACACTTGGAGCAAAGTCCCCTTCGTATAGACCCGATGCGGCTGTTCCCCATTCCAGTTGCCGGCTGGCGGCGGCACCGTTCGTGAGGGGGGTCACAACGCTCTGTACAGAACCGAAAAATAATGTATGTATGCTTATTAACACATACTGTATGTAAGTTAGTTAAATAATAATAATAAAGAAAACAATGAAGAAAAAAAAACTATATGTATGCTTATTAACACATACTATATGCTTATTAACATACTATATGCTTATTAACACGTACTATATGTATGCTTATTAACACAATCTATATGTATGCTTATTAACACAATCTATATGTATGCTTATTAACACATACTAGATGCTTAATAATAATAATAATACTATATGGAAAAAAGAAAAAAAAAGAAAAAAAAACTATGCAGCCGTCGGCATAGGTGCGGCCAGGGCAGATGGACAGCGCCCCGGATCGATGACGTGTCGGCTATGCCGACGGCTGCCATTGGCATAGCTCCTGGTCGGTGCGCTCTGGATCGGTGACGTGTCACCCGTATCTATGCCGACGGCCACCCGTCACGGCCGTCGGCATAGATTTGACATCGTTAGCCGGCCGTGATGACAGTTGTCAGTGGGCCCGCATCTATGCCGACGGCCTATATATGCCGACGGCAGCTGTAGGCGTATTCTGGGATAAGCCGACGGCCTATATATGCCGACGGCTGCTGTCAGCGTAGACGCGGATAGCCCGACGGCCATTGTACGCCGACGGCCAGGAGCTAGCTGTCAGCATAGCTCGGACTAGGCCGACGGTAGCCGTCGGCATATATTTGGCTGTCGGCGTAGAGCCCTGTTCCGGTAGTGTATACGGCTCCACCACACTGCGGCCATGGATGCCCCGCTGCTGCCGCGAGAACGCCAGGGTCCTGGTCCCGTCGTGGCCCCTGCTGCAACCCAGGCGAGCACGTCGCACGCGCAGGTAGGCTCTAGCGAACGACGTGCGCGGGCGGCCTCGGAGAGTGCGACAAGGCGAGGGAGCGGCGGCGGACGGGTGCGATGTGGGTGCGGACGAGCGGGTACACGGGCGGGCAGCGGCCAGCGCTGCGGGGGCGGCGGGTGGTGGGTGCGGCAGGGCGAGGACGCGGCATGGACGCGGCTACGAGTGCTGCACAACCAGAGCTGGCCCGCACCAACCTCCTCTCCCGCTGGCGCGATCGCAGGGGCGTAGGCTGCAGGCGGCGCGGAAAGGCGGGGCGGGCGAGGACGGCGAGGTGAGCGCGAGCGCACGCGGCAAGATGCTACGCCGGCGAGCTGCCGCTGCACGGGCACGCTGCTGATGTGCTAGCTAGCGAGACGAGTTGGGCATGCGAGCAGGTGAGCGCGAGCGGGCACGGCAATGATGGCTGCTGGTGCGAGTGGCCACGCGTGAGTTGCCGAGGGAGAGTGCGGGCGTGCTAGCTAGCGAGGCGCTGCGTTCGCGTGCTTGCTAGCTAGCTAGACAACCGCCGCATTCGCGTGTGTGCTTGCTAGCTAGCTAGCCGGCCGCAGCCGTGTGTGAGCGCAAGGCGTGCTCGTCCGCCGAACTGCGTAGTGTGTGGGCGAGCGAGTGGGTTGTGGTGAGGCGCCCGTGGCGGGTGGCGGCTGGCGGGGCACCTGCTGGGCACGGGTGCGACGAATCCGGACAACGCTGGTGCTCCTCCTTGACGTCAGCAACGGCCATTCGTCAATTGTTCGATGAAATGTCTAAAGCAGGACATAGGCGGACATATTTTAGGATGGGTCGACCGCGTTGGGCGCCTCGATGGCCAGATGACCGCATGCGGACACACATGTTCGTTTTCCTACCCCAAATGGACAAAATCTGGACAAAGCGGACGTCGTTCGTTTGGGGTCGTGCGTTGGAATTGGCCTAAGCTTGGGGATGCCCAAGGCACCCCAAGTTAATATTCAAGGGCAACCAAGCATCTAAGCTTGGGGATGCCCCATATGTATCCCCTTATTTGTCTTCAATCCATCGGTAAATTTAGTTGAGGCTATATTTTTATTCACCACATGATATGTTTTTTGCTTGGAGCTTCTTGTATGATATGAGTCTTTGCTTTTTAGTTTGCCACAATCATCGTTGTTGTACACACTTTTTAGGAGGGACGCACATGAATTTATTAGAATACTCTATGTGCTTCACTTATATCGTTTGAGCTAGGTAGTTGTTCTAGTGATTCACTTATATCTTTTTAGAGCACGGCGGTGGTTTTATTTTATAGAAATTGATGAACTCTCATGCTTCACGTATATTATTTTGAGAGTCTTTAAACAGGATGGTAATTTTCTTAGGTTATGAATTTGGTCCTAATATGATAGGTATCCAAGAGGGATATAATAAAAACTTTCATATAAAGAGCATTGAATAATATGAGAAGTTTGATTCCTTGCATTTGTTTCGAGATATAAAGATGGTGATATTAGAGTCATGCTAGTGATTAATTAATATTGTGGATTGGTACAAATACTTGTGTTAAAGTTTGTGATTCACGTAGCATGCACTTATGGTGAACCGTTATGTGATGAAGTCGTAGCATGATTTATTTTTTGATTGTCTACCTTATGAGTGGTGGTCGGGGACGAGCGATGGTCTTTTCCTACCAATATATCCCCCTAGGAGCATGTGTATTAGTACTTTGCTTTGATGGTTAATAAATTTTGGCAATAAGTCTGTGAGTTCTTTATGAGTAATGTTGAGTCCATGGATTATACGCACTCTCATCCTTCTAACATTGCTAGCCTCTCTAGTACCGCGCAACTTTTGTCGGTACATTAAACCCACCATATACCCTTCCTCAAAATAGCCACCATACCTACCTATTATGTCATTTCCATAACCATTTCGAGATATATTGCCCTGCAATTTGCACCGTTCTGTTTATTATGACATGTACCATCAGTGTCATATTGCTTTGCATGATCATGTAAATTTTTGCACATCCCGGTACACCGCCGGAGGCATTCATATAGAATCATATTTTATTCTAGTATTGAGTTGTAATTCTTGAGTTGTAAGTAAATAAAAGTGTGATGATCATTATTGGAGCATTCTCCCGTGTGCAGAAAGGATGATGGAAGCTATGATTCCCTCACAAGTTGGGATGAGACTCAAAACTTAAAAATAAATTAGGCCAAAGAAGCCCGAAATAAAAGAGTCCAAAGTAGTCCAAACAAAAAAATGAGAGAAAACAAAGAAGGGACAATGTTACTATCCTTTTTCCACACTTGTGCTTCAAAGTAGCACCATGTTCTTCATGATAGAGAGTCTCCTATTTTGTCACTTTCATATACTAGTGTGAATTTTTTTCATTAGAGAACTTGGCTTATATATTCCAATGATGGACTTCCTCAAAATTGCCCTAGGTCTTCATGAGCAAGCAAGTTGGATGCGCACCCACTTAGTTCCTTTTTGAGCTTTCGTACACTTATAGCTCTAGTGCATCCGTTGCATGGCAATCCCTACTCACTTGCATCGATATCAATTGATGGGCATCTCCATAGCTTATTAATTTCCCTAGTTGATGTGAGACTTTCTCCATTTTTGTCTTCTCCTCACAACCTCTAGCATATTCTGTTCCACCTATAGTGTTATATCCATGGCTCACGCTTATGTATTGCGTGAAAGTTGAAAAAGCTTGAGAACATTAAAAGTATGAAACAATTGCTTGGCTTGTCATCGGGGTTGTGCATGATGAAATATTTTGTGTGATGAATATAGATCATAGCCAGACCTATATGATTTTGTAGGGACAACTTTCTTTGGCCGTGTTATTTTGAGAAGACATGATTGCTCTATTAGTATGCTTGAAGTATTATTGTTTTTATGTCGATATTAAACTTTTGTTTTGAATCTTATGGATCTGAATATTCTTGCCACAATAAAAAAAATGGCTTTGATAAATATGTTAGGTAGCATGTTACATCAAAAGTTCTATTTTAATCATTTACCTACTCAAGGACGAGCTGGAATTAAGCTTGGGGATGCTTGATACGTCTCCAATGTATCTATAATTTTTTATTGTTCCATTCTATTATATTATCTGTTTGGATGTTTTATATGCATTAATATGCTATTTTATATTATTTTGGGACTAACTTATTAACCTAGAGCCGAATGCCAATTTCTGATTTTTTTCTTGCTTTTGACTTTTACAGAAAAGGAATATCAAACGGAGTCCAAACGGAATAAAACTTTATGGTGATTTTTCTTGGACTAGAAGAAACCCACGAGACATGGAGAGGAGGCCAAAAAGCCCTACGGGGTGGCCACAAGCCGTAATGGCGTGCCCTAGGTGGCGCCCCCAGGGCTTGTGGGCCCCCCATAGACCTTCCAACCCTAATCGTTGTTCTATAAATACATAAATATTTCCCCCACACCAGAAGACACACCAAAAATACTTTTCCGCCGCCGCAAGCCGCTGTGCCCGTGAAATCCCATCTTGGGGCCTTTTCCAGCACTCCGTCGGAGGGGGAATCGATCACGGAGGGCCTCTACATCAACCTTGTTGCCCTTCTGATGATGTGTGAGTAGTTTACCACAGACCTACGGGTCCATAGCTAGTAGCTAATGGCTTCTTCTGTCTCTTTGATCTTCAATACAATGTTCTCCTCGATGTTCTTGGAGATCTACTCGATGTAATCTTATTTTGCAGTGCGTTTGTTGATATCCGATGAATTGTGGATTTATGATTAGATTATCTATGAATATTATCTGAGACTTCTCTAAACTCTTTTATGAATGATTAATATATCTTTGTATTTCTCTTCGAACTATCGGTTTGGTTTGGCCAACAAGATTGGTTTTTCTTGCAATGGGAGAGGTGCTTAGTTTTGGGTTCAGTCTTGCGGTGTCCTCACGCAGTGAGAGAAGGGGTAGCGAGGCACGTATTGTATTGTTTCCATCAAGGATAAAAAGATGGGGTTTATGTCATATTGCATGAGTTTATACCTCTACATCATGTCATCTTACTTAAAGCATTGCTCTGTTCTTATGAACTTAATACTCTAGATGCAGTCATGAGTCGGTCGATGTGTGGAGTAATAGTAGTAGATGCAGGGAGGAGTCGATCTACTTGTCATGGACGTGATGCCTATATTCATGATCATTGCCTTAGATATTTTCATAATTATGCGCTTTTCTATCAATTGCTCAACAGTAATTTGTTTACCCAACGTTGCTTTCTTCGAGAGAGAAGCCTTTGATGGAAATATTCCCTAAAGGCAATAATAAAATGGTTGTTATTATATTTCCTAAATCATGATAAAGGTTTGTTATTCATGCTAGAATTGTATTGACCGGAAACTTAAATACATGTGTGGATACATAAACAAATATCGTGTCCCTAGTGGGCCTCTACTTGTTAATCAAAGATGCTTAAAGGTTTCCTAACCATAGACATGTGTTGTCATTTGATGACGGGCTCACATCATTAGGAGAATGATGTGATGGACAAGACCCATCCGTTAGCTTAGCATATGATCGTTCAGTTTATTGCTATTGCTTTCTTAATGTCAAATACATATTCCTTCGACTATGAGATCATGCAACTCCTGGATACCGAAGGAATGCCTTGTGTGTTATCTAATGTCACAATGTAACTAGGTGATCATAAAGATGCTCTACAGGTATCTTCGAAGGTGTCTGTCGAGTTGGCATGGATCGAGATTGGGATTTGTCACTCCGAGTATCGGAGAGGTATCTCTGGGCCCTCTCGATAATACACATCATAATAAGCTTTTGCAAGAAAATGACTAAGGATTTAGTTACCAGATGATGTATTACGCGGTACACTTTCCGGGGAAACAACCTCAAGTTCATAGTATAAATTCTATTGGAAAAATTTCAATAATTACTATTGGAGGTTTTGAATTTCCTCTTCTACTATCAAAAAGCGATATGATATTCTTATTGCTGGGGACATGCATATCCCCGTTGAGGTAACCTAGTGTTATTCGAAAATTCTCCGGTTTCATGTTATTCGGAAGAAGTTTGTTAAAAGACTTGATCAACCTTGTTAGTGGATTCCTTTTGATGAGCATGAGATTGATGAAGTTAGAAAGCACAACTCTCTACACCCCTCCTTTTACTTTCTGTTATTTAGAATAAATAAAGCAAAAATAGTATTTTCTGTCTGTTTTCTGAATTATCCATGCAATAAAAAATACCCCGAAAATAAAAGTTCTCCAAATGCCCTAAAAATGGAGTATGATTTTTTGTAGAATATTTAAGAATTTCTGGCACTCAGAACACACCAGGGGGATCCACCATTTGGCCACGAGGGCACAAGGCGCGCCCCTTGCCTCATGGGCCCCACATGCCCCCCTCCACTTATTCCAGCACCCACACACTTTGTCTTCCTCCAGAAAAAATCATCCCATAGCTCAAACCCGTGTTCTATCTTGTTTTGCTGCGATTTTCGATCTCCTTGCTCAAAGCTCCATTCACAAAACTGCTTTGGGGGATTGTTCTTTGGTATGTGACTCCTCCAATGGTCCAATTAGTTTTTGTTCTAGTGCTTTATTTATTGCAATTTTTTGCTGCTAAGGTGACCCTATTCTTGAGCTTGCATGTCAAATTTATATGGTCCAAAGTAGTTTTAATGCATAATTTAGCCTCTAGGCACTTGTGGGAGTAGTTGCTATCAATCTTCACTACTCGAATTAGCTTATTTGCCGTCTGCCAACTCTTTGCCGTCCGCTGGCGGACGACAAAGAAGGTCTTTGCCGTCAGCCACATGAAAACAGACGACAAAGAAGTGGCTGATGGCAAACAAGGTCTTTGCCATCAGCCAACTCTTTGCCGTCCGCTGGCTGACGACAAAGAAACTATGCCGTCCGCTAGCAGACGATAAAGAGGTTGGTGGGTCCAGTTATTGTGTAACCAACCCAAGCCCATTGGCCCCACCTCTTTGCCGTCCGCAAGCGGATGACAAAGAATGTTTGCCGGCCGTTAGCGGACGGCAAAGAGGCGGGTATGTTAATGGCCGTCCCGCCCCGTCCTCTATCTCTTCTTTCCACTCTCTCTCGCTCGTTCCCTCCCCACCCACAACCGCGCCGCCACCGCCGCCCCTTGCTACGTCTTGAGCTTGCGTTGGTTTTCCTTGAAGAGGAAATAAGTGATGCAGTAATAGTAGCGTAAGTATTTCCCTCGGTTTTTGAGAACCAAGGTATCAATCCAGTAGGAGGCTCCTCAAAAGTCCCACGCACCTACACAAAAAAACAAAGAACTCGCAACCAACGCAATAAAGGGGTTGTCAATCCCTTCCCGGCCACTTGCAAAAGTGAGATCTGATAGAGATAGTATGATAAGATAAATATATTTTTTGTATTTTATAATATAGATTAGAAAAGTAAAGATGCAAATAAAAGTAGATTGAAAACTTATATGATAAAAGATAGACCCCGGGGCCATAGGTTTCACTAGTGGCTTCTCTCAAGATAGCATAAGTATTACGGTGGGTGAACAAATTACTGTTGAGCAATTTATAGAATAGCGAATAATTATGAGATTATCTAGGCATGATCATGTATATAGGCATCACGTCCGCGACAAGTAGACCGACTCATGCCTGCATCTACTACTATTACTCCGCACATTGATCGCTATCCAGCGTGCATGTAGAGTATTAAGTTCATAAGAACAGAGTAACACATTAAGAAAGATGACATGATGTAGAGAGATAAACTCATGCAATATGATATAAACCCCATCTTTTTATCCTCGATGGCAACAATACAATACGTGCCTTGCTTCCCCTGCTGTCACTGGGAAAGGACACCGCAAGATTGAACCCAAAGCTAAGCACTTCTCCCATTGCAAGAAAGATCAATCTAGTAGGCCAAACCAAACTGATAATTCGAAGAGACTTGCAAAGATAACTCAATCATACATAAAAGAATTCAGAGGAGATTCAAATATTTCTCATAGATAAACTTGATCATAAACCCACAATTCATCGGATCTCGACAAACACACCGTAAAAAGAGTTACATCAAATAGATCTCCACAAGAGAGGGGGAGAACATGGTATTGAGATTCAAAAAGAGAGAAGAAGCCATCTAGCTAATAACTATGGACCCGAAGGTCTGCGGTAAACTACTCACAACTCATCGGAGGGGCTATGGTGTTGATGTAGAAGCCCTCCATGGTCGATTCCCCCTCCGGCGGAGCACCGTCGAAGGCTCCAAGATGGGATCTCATGGATACAGAAGGTTACGATGGTGGAATTAGGTTTTCGTTGGCTCCCTGGATGTTTTCGGGGTACGTGTGTATATATAGGAGGAAGAAGTATGTCGGTGGCCACCCGAGGGGCCAACGAGACAGGGGGGGCGCGCCGCGCCCTCCACCCTCGTGGCCGCCTCGGCTGCTTCTTGGCTTACACTCCAAGTCCTCTGGATCATGTTTGTTCCAAAAATCACGCTCCCGAAGGTTTCATTCCGTTTGGACTCCGCTTGATATTCCTTTTCTCCGAAACACTGAAATAGTCAAAAAAACAGCAATATGGGTTGGGCCTCCGATTAGTAGGTTAGTCCCAAAAATGATATAAATGTGTAAAATAAAGCCCATAAACATCCAAAACGGGTAATATAATAGCATGGAACAATAAAAAATTATAGATACGTTGGAGACATATCAACCATGTCTGCCGTAGCCGGCCGCCCTGCCACCACGCACCCCTCCCCTGCGGCGCCCCGACCTCCACCGCACCCCCACTGCCCCTTCCACGTTGCCCCCCTACCCCCTCCCCTCCATCGCCACCCCCACCCACACCGGCCCGCACC
>NC_041393.1:696670726-696697389 GCF_002162155.2 Triticum dicoccoides
CCCGACCCTGACCCCTGATACGTCTCCAACGTATCTATAATTTTTGATTGTTCCATGCTATTATATTACACATTTTTGATGTTTATGGGCTTTACTTCACACTTTTATATCATTTTTGGGACTAACCTACTAACCGGAGGCCTAGCCCGTATTGCTGTTTTTTTGCCTATTTGAGTGTTATGAAGAAAAGGAATATCAAACGGAGTCCAAACGGAATGAAACCTTTGGGAGCAATCTTTTTGGAACAAACGTGATCCAGAGGACTTGGAGTGGAAGTCAAGAAACAAGCGAGGCAGCCACGAGGGTGCCCAGCGCGCCCCTAGGGCTGGGCGCGCCCCCACCCTCATGGGCCCCTCGAGCATCCACCGACCTACTTCTTCCTCCTATATATAACCATGTACCCCGAAAACATCAGAAGCGACCAGGAAAAACTATTTCCACCGCCGTAACCTTCTTTATTCGCGAGATCCCATCTTGGAGCCTTCGCTGGTGCTCCGCCAGAGGGGGAATCGATCACGGAGGGCCTCTCAATCATCTCCAAGGCCTCTCCAATGAGTTGTGAGTAGTTCACCACAGACCTTCGGGTCCATAGTTATTAGCTAGATGGCTTCTTCTCTCTCTTTTAATCTCAATACAAAGTTCTCCTTGATCTTCTTGGAGATCTATTCGATGTAACTCTTTTTGCGGTGTGTTTGTCGAGATCCGATGAATTGTGGGTTTATGATCAAGTTTATCTATGTGAAATATTGAATCTCCTCTGAATTCTTTTATGTGTGATTAAGTTATCTTTCCAAGTCTCTTCGAATTATCAGTTTGGTTTGGCCTACTAGATTGATCTTTGCAATGGGAGAAGTGCTTAGCTTTGCGTTCAATCTTGCGGTGTCCTTTCCCAGTGACAACAGGGGCAGCAAGGCACGTATTGTATTGTTGCCATCGAGGATAAAAAGATGGGGTTTATATCATATTGCATGAGTTTATCCCTCTACATAATGTCATCTTTCTTAATGCGTTACTCTGTTCTTATGAACTTAATACTCTAGATGCATGCTGGATAGCGGTCCATGTGTGGAGTAATAGAAGTAGATGCAGGCAGGAGTCGGTCTATATCTCACGGACGTGATGCCTATATACATGATCATGCCTAGTGTCGGTGTCAAAACTGGCGGATCTCGGGTAGGGGGTCCCGAACTGTACATCTAGGCGGATGGTAACAGGAGACAAGGGACACGATGTTTTTACCCAGGTTCGGGCCCTCTCGATGGAGGTAAAACCCTACTCCTGCTTGATTAATATTGATGATATGGGTAGTACAAGAGTATATCTACCACGAGATCAGAGAGGCTAAACCCTAGAAGCTAGCCTACGGTATGATTGTTGTTCGTCCTACGGACTAAAGCCCTCCGGTTTATATAGACACCAGAGAGGGCTAGGGTTACACAGAGTCGGTTACAATGGGAGGAGATCTACATATCCGTATCGCCAAGCTTGCCTTCCACGCCAAGGAAAGTCCCATCTGGACACGGGACGAAGTCTTCAATCTTGTATCTTCATAGTCCAGGAGTCCGGCCAAAGGTTATAGTCCGGTCATCCGGACACCCCCTAATCCAGGACTCCCTCAGTATCCCCTGAACCAGGCTTCAATGACGACGAGTCCGGCGCGCAGATTGTCTTTGGCATTGCAAGACGGGTTCCTCCTCCAAATAATTCGTAGAAGATCTTGAACACAAGGATAGTGTCCGGCTCTGCAAAATAAGTTCCACATACCACCGTAGAGAGAATAATATTTGTACAAATCTAATCTGCTGACGTATTCCACAGCGTGACATCACGCCACGGCCAAGCCTTTATTCGAATCATTTTACTGTCCCACCTCAGCGCGTTTAGAGAGGTGGGTTCCTTGGCACGTCTTGTCAAAGCAGAGATCGTGTCCCCTTATTCCGGGATTCTCATCAATACGGGTGTGGGTAACCCAACCGTGCCTGTTGGTATGTCTCCTCAATCGAAGGCGAGTCCCAAACGACCACTGGGAGGGCTCTTGGTATTCAACCTCTTTATAAAGAGACCAAGGCTCGACTCCCTTCTTTCAATCTCAATCAAATCCGCCTCTCACCTTGAGTTCCAACACCCAAAGCTCCAGATTCAGACGCTTCGGACCTCCGATGATGTCCGGCTCCGACCTGCAAGGCCGGTGGATGCCTTCCTCCGTTACGGAAGAAGATGTGCTAAAGCTAAGAGATGCCAGGTATCTAACCGGCGAAATCTCGCATAGGCTGCCTGCTCAAGGGCAGGTTATTCCCACTCCCAAGCCTGGTGAGAGCGTGGTGTTCGCGTCTCACTTCCTTCGGGGGCTAGGCTTCCCGACGGACCCCTTCGTGAGGGGGCTCATGTTTTATTACGGGCTGGAATTTCACGACTTAGCTCCGGAGTCCATCCTCCATATCTCATCGTTCATTGTCATGTGCGAGTCCTTCCTCTGTATTACTCCTCACTTCGGATTGTGGCTTAAGACCTTCAAAGTAGAGCCGAAGATGATCGAGGGGCAGCACACAGAGTGCGGAGGTGCTGTTATAAGCAAGAATGCCGACGCTCCATGGCCCAAGGGCTCTTTTCAAGAGGAGTTTAGTTTATGGCAACGAGAGTGGTTTTATATCACAGCTCCCAGGGGCACCAAATGGGTGGCGCCACCTGCCTTTCGCTCGGGTCCCCCACTACAGCTAGCATCATGGGTCAATAAAGGGCTCAACTGGGGGCCGTCCAAGGACGTGCCCTTGTTGCAGGGCCGCGTTTGAGATCTCCTAGAAAGAGATATCAATCTGGCCGTAGTGGCACAGGTTATGTTGATTCGCCGCATCCTGCCCTGCAAACGTCGCCCCCTCCTCCTGTGGGAGTTTAATCCGGAAGGACCACGAGCCCTCCAACATTTTGTGGGCGTGACGCCCATGGAGATGTACAAATTGTTCTTCGGATCACAAGCAATGTCTCCGGACTGGTCCGAGGATGCAGGTCTGAGCTGCAATCGCCCAGATACTCAAGTAAGTAGCCCTGAACCCGGACACACTATCTGTGTATTTATCATAAAATTGCCCTTAAAAGAGTTGTCCCTCAAACAGGAGTGGATAGCGAAAGCAAAGCTAATCAGGTGTCCGGCCCCCCTCCTTGAGACTACGCCGGATCCCGTGTTAACCAGTATGCTCGAGGTTGCGCCTTTGGAAGAAGGCGAAGAGGGGAGCAAGGAAGCTACCGCCTCCCCGAAGGAGGCTGTCAGGAAAGGAGGAATCGAGAATTCCTCTAACCAGGGGAAGAAGAGGATCGCCTCTGAAGACCCGGAGGCCATGGTCTCAAAGCGGGGGAAGAAATCTTTGTCAGAGGGTCCGGCACCGGGGGGTGCCTCGGTCGCATTGCGCCCCCAAGGGGATCAGCTCTCCACCGAGCCATAAGTAAAGAGGGGGATTTTAAAATGAGAGACATCTCTGTTCTATTTCTGAGGAAGATAACCGAAATTTTACCTTGTAGTTCGGATCACAGCCCTTCTCAGCAGATCTCATCTTCCGGGGATCTTAGTCCGGAGATGATGGAGAGCGGAACGCCTCCCCCTGTCGTACCGCCTTGCGAGGCGGGTGATCCTGAGGTGTCGTCATGGAGGGTTTCTCCGAATCCGGCAGGGCCAGAAGGCAGTCGTATGGCCCCCCAAGGCCCTCCGTGTCCGGCCTTCGAAAAAGGCCATCGGACGAGTCCGGCACCGTCTGGTGCACGGTCGGAGGAGCTGAAGGATCTGCTCGGGCGAGCGTCTATCTCAGAAGAACACCGTGCATTGATGGATACGGTGATTGGAAGGATTTCATCCACGGAGAGCGGGTTGTACGAGGCCGTGAGGAGTTTACTGACAGGTTTTGAGGTACGCGAAATGATGTACCTTTTGACAGATCCATATATATAAGATGCGCCCTGTATAGATAGTAGCCCCTGAGACTCTGTGCGTTGTCAAAAATGACGGCGCGCCGAGGATCATAATCCCAGGTATAATATGTCTCCTTTCCTATGTAGGTGGCGAAGTGTCCGGTGGCTAGCCGGACTGACGAATTTGCCGAGCTAAAGTGGCAACTTGACGTGGCAGATGCCGACATCGCGCTTGTCAACAAGCGGCTGGATGAGGCACAAGGTATGTAATTTCTCCGAAGACACCTGGTAAGAGGAGCTTGATGCATGTACCTTACAACATGTGTGCTTGATGCAGATGGTGCCGCCGCCATGGAGAACCTTCGGGCGGAACTTGCCCGAGCCAAGGAGCAGCCCAGGAAAAGCGATGCGGCTGCCTTAAAGGCGGCTGAAGAGCTGAAAGCCGAACAGGCTGCTCACTGCCAAAGCAAGAAGGAAATGGCCGAGATGGCTGTAAAGTTGAAGGATGCTGCCGACCGCTACAAGCTTCTTGAAAAAGAAGATCGGGTGGCACAGAAGGACCTAGAGAAGGTCAATACCGAGGCCAAGGATACTCGCTCTGCGATGAGATCTATGAAGGAGGAGCTACGTCAGGCCGGAGATATCACGGCTAGAAAGCCCTTTATGCTGTGGATGAAGTTCGGGGATCCTAAATATGCTCCGTTGGACCGACAGTGGAGTGCGGCGAACACTTATCTGGACTTGGCGGCGAGTGCCGCGGACGCGGTCGAACACTTCTGCGCTCAAAATGACCACGAAGTGGAAAAGCTTTTTTGGTCGCAGGTCCACAACCCAGAGCGCCCACTTCCATTAACCGATCGTTTGGCCGCATGGGCGGAGCTGAATAGGTTATCTGGACTCGCCATGAAGTATGTCGTGAGTCATCTATGGCCGAAAAGGCCTGAGCCAAAGAGTTATTTTAGCTTGGTGCAGCAGTTCCTCGGTGCGGTGCCGCATATTAATGCAATGAAGAGGTCAGCGTGGATAGAGGGTGCGCAGATGGCTCTTGTCCGTGTCAAGACATACTGGGCGGAGATGAAGGCCATTGCTGTTGCATCCCAAGATTCAGACGAGAGCCGAGTACCTGCCGAGCACTATTTTCAGGAAGTTCTGCAGGGCGCTCGTTTAATAGAGATGCACTGCTCGAAGGATGTTATGTTCGAATAACATGTATTATTGTAAAACAATGTTTCGATGGAATATAAAAGCTTTTTATACTTGTGCCTTCAAGAATTAGAATACCTCCTGTGCGGCCGTAAATGTATATGTGTATATAACCTGAAAGATAGAAGTCTTCGGCTTCAGCCCCCCCCCCCCGCATATAATGCGGGAGTGTTCGCAGAAGGCGCATTTTCACACTTGATCCAACGTCTTGGTCCTATTAAGGAGGTGATAGCGCAGCGAACTAGGCAACCGGACTATAATGCTTTATCACTTTCACTTAGCCATAGGAGTTTGACAGTGGGGATACTATATAGCCCCTAGGGGCACCGCGCTCAGCCGAATTCGGGGTGCGTGTGTGCCTGGCCGGGAAACGGTCCTTCGTTAATGCGGAGGAATCCTAAAGATTCCGGCGGGTCATCGAGTGGTTGACCAGTCTCATGCTATATCATGACAGTCAGTTTTCGGCTTTCTCTATTGAGGTGCTCGCCTGGCCGAACCGGGGCACAATCGCAGTAGTTCTCCTGGTGCCGCCTTAGCCGATAGAGCGGAACATAAGGCAGCAAAACACAGGAGCCGGGCAAACCCAACATTTGACCAAAGACATGATTCGGAGCTGATGCATATAAGGCCAAACTCGCGACGCCGAACACTCCCTAAGGTATTCGGTCTTTATGAAAACGGGCTGAACAACGCCCTTGGTAAGAAGCCCCTGGTGTCCAGGTATGCGCAAAATTCTGACGTGGCCACATGCCAAGACGCAAGTCTCCTCCTCAGTTATAACAAGAAACCGGGGGATGTGTATCAACAAGAGACAGTGAAAAAGGTTTACGCAGGGTCTTAATCTGAAAAAATCCTTGGAACGGGTCCCTACTGCACGTCTGCGCCTGTGTCTCCGTTGTGCCGTATCCTGGATGGGTGTAGCACGATGTTCATCTGTAAAAGAGAGGAAGTTAGTTGAAAAGATCATGCGAAAATCTATGTTATATTAAATAAACAAAGTATAATTCAGAAAATGGGTAGAATTGAGCTTTATTGTCTCTTATTGTACACGCGCGGAGCCCCTTGTACGGGGGTATGCGGCTAGTAAGCCCTTGTATGTTGACGCCGGACTCGTCTAGCCATGTCCGGGGTCTGAACGACCTGTTTAGGTGCTTTGGTTAGTGAAGCTGGTTTAGTGTGTGGCTGTCAAGGTAGCCGCAGTCTTCCGCGCTCGAGGAACACTCGATATTTCCCTTTAATGAGATGCTGCCTCGCGGACCGGGCATTTTAAGCGTAAGGGATGCATAATGTGGTATTGCATTAAAGCGGGCGAAAGCTTCGCATCCCAGTAGTGCTTGATAGCTACTTGTAAATGGGGCGATGTGGAAGGTTAGCTTTTCGCGGCGGGAGTTGTCGGGTGGAGCCGAACATAGCTTCTAATAGGAGAGAACCCGTACAATGGGTATCTGGGCCTGACGTTACCCCTTGAAAGGAAGTGTTGCCATGGCGAATTTTTGTTGGGTTTATCCCCATTTTTCGGATTGTGTCCTGATATAGCAGGTTTAGACCACTGCCGCCGTCCATTAGGACTTGTGTAAAGTGGAGTCCGTCAATTATCGGATCTAATATCAAGGCAGTCCAGCCTGCGTTCCGGATACTTCTAGAGTAATCCTGATGGTCGAAGGTGATTGGTTTTAACAACCAGTGGCGGGACTCTTCTGGTAGAGGCCGTATGGCGCGTATCTCTATAGGCGCCACTCTGTTTTCCCTTTTGTCACTTGAAGTGAGTTTACTGTTTTGACTTCTTGTGTGAACTTCTTTTGTTCTCCGTTGCTCTGCTTGTGGGGTTCGTCATTGTCCTCGCTTGGTATGTCGAGCCCCTTGTGTTCGGCGTTGAGTTTGCCGGATTACTTGAAGACCCAACAATCTCTGTTGGTATGGTTTGCAGGCTTCCCGGGAGTACTGTGGATTTGGCATATTTTGTCCAAGATTTTTTTTAGGTTAGATAGCTCGTCCCTGTTATCCTTAAGGGGCAGCTTTTTCTGATTCTGCCGAGAGCTTTTGAATCCGGTGTTGACTGCCGTGCTCTTCAGGTTGTTTCCCTTGGTCCGGCGCTGGTCCTTGCTGCGTCGCGGTTTCCCATTTCCATCCCTAACTTCGGATGTACTTGGGTCGCGGGTACTGCTTCTTTCCAACCAGCTATCCTCTCCTGCGCAAAAGCGGGTCATGAGGCTTGTTAATGCGGCCCATTGTTCTTGGCTTTTCTTGGCTGAGGTGTCTGGCGAGCCATTTGTCTCGAACGCTGTGTTTGAAAGCTGCTAAGGCTTCGGCGTCCGGACAGTCGACTATCTGGTTCTTTTTAGTAAGAAATCTGTTCCAGAGTTTTCGGGCTGACTCTCCGGGTTGTTGAGTTATATTACTTATATCGTCTGCATCCGGAGGTCGGACATAGGTCCCTTGAAAATTTGCCCGAAAAGCATCCTCGAGCTCTTCCCAACTTCCGATGGTGTTTTCGGGAAGGCTTTTAAGCCAATGCGGGCTGGCCCTTTGAGCTTGAGGGTAAGTATTTTATGGTGTGGAGGTCATCTCCTCTAGCCATGTGTATGTGGAGGATGTAATACTCAATCTAGACTCCAGGGTGTGTTGTTCCGTCGTATGCCTCTATGTTTACGGGCTTGAATCCCGCTGGAAATTCATGGTCCAGCACCTCATCGGTGAAACATAGGGGGTGTGCGGCACCCTATATTTGGGTGTGCCATGATGTTCGGATACTTGTTGCGTTGCAATGCTTACTAGAGCTTGCTTTCTTGGCCCGTAGATAGATCTGGCTGAGCCATTTTTTTGATGCGAATCCTTATGCGGGTCGCGTGCCGGCTTGTGTGCGGCGCCATTTGCCGCTCTATGTTGGCCATGGGGTTGTTTATCCGACCGGGTGGCTTCCTTATTTTTTGATTGCGGGGGCTCTAAGGCCTCCTCATCAAATTCTGGCAGTAATTTTCACTTCGGATAGCTCTTTGTGTGGCGACTGTCGCCGTATTTGTCTGTGGTGTTGAGTACTTTGCCCCATCTAATTCTGAGTGCATCTTCCGCTGTTTTGAGCTTCCGCTTCTGCTTTTTCAGCCTACGCGCAGTGGCGACGAGCCTTTTGTGGAGGTTCTTCTGCTCCAGCAACTTGTCCGGCGTGAGGTCGTCCGGACTATTATCTTCGCCGGGGACGGGTTGTTCGGTTTGTTCACCCAAGTTGCCCTGTTCGGACGGTTGCCCATGGCATGTTCGTCGTTTGTCGGTTCGCCCTGCTCTGTGGCTGGGTCTGTATGGCTGCTGTCTCTGTCGAGGTGGGGTTTGGCCGCTTACGCCGCTGCTTTGACTGCTTATCGAGGAAACGATCCCTCGTTGCGTCCCTTTGTTCCTCGTCGTCATTTCTTTTAGGTGTGTCCACCATGCATACATCATGAGATGAGGTGGTTGTCTAGTGCCCTATAGGCGCTGGTTCCTGTTCGTCTCCTACATCGTCGTCCATGCCGTCGAGGTCTTCGGAGTCGAAGTCGAGCATGTCGGTTAAATCATCGACAGTGGCTACGAAGTGGGTGGTGGGTGGGCTTTTAATTTCTTCGTCGTCTGCATCCCAACCTTGCTGACCATAGTCCGGCCAGGGCTCTCCTGATAAAGTGAGAGACTTTAGTGAATTCAGAATGTCGCCAAAGGGCAAGTGCTGGAAGATGTCCGCGGCGGTGAACTCCATGATCGGTGCCCAATCGGGTTCGATCGGCAGAGGCGCGGTAGGTTCGGAGTCCGGAAAGGAGTCCGACACCTTGGAGTCACGAGCTTCGCAAAGGACAAGGCTGGTGTTCGGCTCGATCGCCGTAGAGATTGCAGCCCCCGAGGCGGTGTCCAGCCACCCATCCTCGATTGGCGCAGTCGGCTCCGAGCTAAGGGTCGGAGCGGACACTGGGGCGGCCTCCTGGGCACTGTTCGGCCGCAGAGCTAGATCATGCCCATCGTGACAGTGCGGCGCGCTCGGCTGTGGCTCGAACCCGTCGAAGGTCAAGTCTCTGCGGATGTCAGCCGTGTAGTTCAAACTTCCAAATCTGACCTGAGTGCCAGGGGCGTAGCTTTTGATCTGCTCCAGACGGCCAAGAGAATTGGCCTGCAGTGCAAAGCCGCCGAACACGAAGATCTGTCCGGGGAGAAAAGTCTCACCCTGGACCGCATCGTTGTTGATGATCGGAGGAGCCATCGGGCCTAAAGATGACGACACAGAGGAACTCTCAATGAAAGCACCAATGTCGGTGTCAAAACCGGCGGATCTCGGGTAGGGGGTCCCGAACTGTGCGTCTAGGCGGATGGTAACAGGAGACAAGGGACACGATGTTTTTACCCAGGTTTGGGCCCTCTCGATGGAGGTAAAACCCTACTCCTGCTTGATTAATATTGATGATATGGGTAGTACAAGAGTAGATCTACCACGAGATCAGAGAGGCTAAACCCTAGAAGCTAGCCTACGGCATGATTATTGTTCGTCCTACGGACTAAAGCCCTCCGGTTTATATAGACACCGGAGAGGGCTAGGGTTACACAGAGTCGGTTACAATGGGAGGAGATCTACATATCCGTATTGCCAAGCTTGCCTTCCATGCCAAGGAAAGTCCCATCCGGACACGGGACGAAGTCTTCAATCTTGTATCTTCATAGTCCAGGAGTCCGGCCAAAGGTTATAGTCCGGTCATCCGAACACCCCCTAATCCAGGACTCCCTCACCTAGATAATCTCATATTTATTCGCTTTTCTATCAATTGCTCGACAGTAATTTGTTCACCCATCGTAATTCTTATGCTATCTTGAGAGAAGCCAGTAGTGAAACCTATGGCCCCCGGGGTCTATCTTTTATCATATAAGCTTTCAATCTACTTTTATTTGCATCTTTACTTTTCCAATCTATATTATAAAATACCAAGAATATATTTATCTTATCATATTATCTCTATCAGATCTCACTTTCGCAAGTGGCCTTGAAGGGATTGACAACCCCTTTATTGCGTTGGTTGTGAGTTCTTGTTTGTTTGTGTAGGTGCGTGGGACTTTTGAGGAGCCTCCTACTGGATTGATACCTTGGTTCTCAAAAACTAAGGAAAATACTTACGCTACTATTGTTGCATCACCCTTTCCTCTTCAAGGAAAACCAACGCAAGCTCAAGATGTAGCAAGAAGGATTTCTGGCGCCGTTGCCAGGGAGGTCTTCGCTCAAGTCAAGACATACCAAGTACCCATCACAAACTCATCTCCCTCGCACTTACATTATTTGCGATTTGCCTCTCATTTTCCTCTCCCCCACTTCACCCTTGCCATTTTATTCGCCCTCTCTTTCCCAATCTCCTCCCTCTTTTGCTTGCCTTTTTGTTTGCTTGTGTGTTGGATTGCTTGTCGCTATGGCACAGGATAATACCAAGTTGTGTGATTTTTCCAATACCAATAATAATGATTTCCTTAGTACTCCGATTGCTCCTCTTAATGATGTTGAGTCTTGTGAAATCAATGCTGCTTTGCTGAATCTTGTTATGAAAGATCAATTCTCCTTCCTTCCTAGTGAAGATGTCGCTACCCATCTAAACAACTTTGTTGATTTATGTGAGATGCAAAAGAAGACAGATACGGATAATGATATTGTTAAATTGAAGTTATTTCCGTTTTCACTTAGAGATCGTGCTAAATTTTGGTTTTGTCTTTGCCTAAGAATACTATTGATTCATGGAATAAGTGCAAAGATGCTTTTATCTCTAAGTATTTCCCTCCCGCTAAGATCATCTCTCTTAGGAACGATATTACCAATTTTAAACAACTTGATCATGAGCATGTTGACCAATCTTGGGAAAGAAGGAAATTGATGATTCGCAATTGCCCTACTCATGGTTTGAATTTATGGATGATCACACAAAACTTTTATGCAGGATTGAATTTTGCTCCTAGAAATCTTTTAGATTCGGCCGTGGGAGGCACGTTTATGGAAATCACCTGAGGAGAAGCTACTAAACTCCTTGATATAATATTATGGCTAGTTATTCTCAATGGCACACCGAAAGATCTACTAGTAAAAAAGTGCATGCTATAGAAGAAATCAATGTTTTGAGTGGAAAGATGGATGAACTTATGAAATTGTTTGCTACTAAGAGTGCTTCTATTTATCCCAATGATATGCCTTTGTCTACTTTGATTGAGAATAATAATGAATCTATGGGTGTGAATTTTGTTGGTAGGAATAATTTTGGTAACAATGCTTATAGAGGAAACTTTAATCCTAGACCGTTCCCTAGTAATTCCTCTAATAATTATGGAAATTCCTACAATAATTCTTATGGTAATTTTAATAAGATGCCGTCTGATTTTGAGAATAGTGTGAAAGAATTTCTGGTCTCTCAAAAGAATTGTAATGCCATGCTTGAAGAAAAAATGCTTAAAGCGGATGATTTGGCTAGGAACGTTGATAGACTCTCGCTTGATGTCGATTCTTTGAAACTTAGATCTACTCCTCCTAAGCATGATATCAAGAAGTCTCTCAAAGCTATGAGAATTTCCATTGATGAGTGCAAAGAAAGAACCGCTAGATTGCGTGCCAAGAAAGATTGCTTTGTAAAGGCGTGTTCTTCTAGTTTCCATGAAAATAATGATGAAGATCTAAAATTTATTGATGTGTCCCCTATTAAATATTTGTTTTGCAATATGAATCTTGATAATGATGGGACTGGAGATGAGTTAACTTTAGTTAAAAGGCGTCCCAATGATTCAGAGTTCTTAGATCTTGATGCTAAATTTGGTAAAAGTGGGATTGGAGAGGTCAAGACTTTAAATAGCATTGAACCCACTATCTTGGATTTCAAGGAATTTAATTATGATAATTGTTCTTTAGTAGATTGTATTTTCTTGTTGCAACCCGTTGTGAATTCTCCTCATGCTTATAGTCAAAATAAAGCTTTTACCAAACATATTGTTGATGCCTTGATGCAATCTTATGATGAAAAACTTAATTTGGAAGTTTCTATACCTAGAAAACTTAATGATGAGTGGGAACCTACTATAAAGATTAAAATTAAAAATCATGAGTGTTATGCTTTGTGTGATTTGGGTGCTAGTGTTTCCATGATTCCGAAAACTTTATGTGATATTATAGGTTTCCATGATCTTGATGATTGCTCTTTAAATTTCCACCTTGCGGATTCCACCATTCAAAAGCCTATGGGAAGAATCAATTATGTTCTTATTGTTGCAAATATGAACTATGTGCCCGTAGATTTTATCGTTCTAGATATAGATTGCAATCTTTCATGTCCTATTATTCTTGGTAGACCTTTCCTTCGAACGATTGGTGCGATTATTGATATGAAGGAAGGGAATATTAGATTTCAATTTCCATTAAGGAAAGGCATGGAACTCTTTCCAAGAAAGAAAGTCAAACTACCTTATGAATCTATCATGCGAGCTACTTATGAATTGAGTGCCAAAGATGGCACCACTTAGATCTATCCTCACTTTTATGCCTAGCTAGGGGCGTTAAACGATAGCGCTAGTTGGGAGGAAACCCAATTTTATCTTTGTTTTTTGTTTTTGCTTCTGTTTAGTAATAAATTTTTCATCTACCTTCTTCTTAGATGTGTTTTTATGTTTTAATTAGTGTTTGTTCCAAGTAGAACCTATAGGATAACCTATGGTGATAGTTAATTTGATTCTGCTGCAAAATAGAAACTTTGCGCGCACGAAAATAATTTAGTAATTCACAGGAACGGGATTTTGCATTGATTCTTTTTTCTGTAGATGAATAGACAAATTTCCCAGGTCTTCCTATTTTGGTAGGATTTTTAGAGTTTCAAAAGTATTCTAGAGTTACAGATTGCTACAGACTGTTCTGTTTTTGACAGATTATGTTTCTCGTGTGTTGTTTGCTTATTTTGATGCATCTATGGCTAGTATGTAGGGGTATGAACCATAGAGAAGTTGGAATAAAGTAGGTTTAACACCAATATAAATAAATAATGAGTTCATTACAGTACCTTATGTGGTGGTTTTTCTTTCTTGCACTAACGGAGCTTATGAGATTTCCTGTTGAGTTTTGTGTTGTGAAGTTTTCAAGTTTTGGGTAAAGATTTGATGGATTATGGAATAAGGAGTGGCAAGAGGCTAAGATTGGCTATGCCCATGGCACCCCAAGATATTCAAGGATAACCAAAAGCCTAGCTTGGGGATGCCCCGGAAGGCATCCTCTCTTTTGTCTTCGTCTATCAGTAACTTTACTTGGAGCTATATTTTTATTCGCCACATGATATGTGTTTTGCTTGGAGCGTCTTGTATGGTATTAGTCTTTTATTTTTAGTTTTCCACAATCATACTTTCTGTACACACCTTTTGGGGAGAAGCCCACTTGATTAGAATTTATTAGAACACTCTATGTGCTTCACTTATATCTTTTGAGCTAGATAGTTTTTGCTCTAGTGCTTCACTTATATCTTTTAGAGCACGGCGGTGGCTTATTTTTGAAGAAATTGGTGATCTCTCATGCTTCACTTATATTATTTTGATAGTCTTTTAGAACAGCATGGTATTTGCTATGCTTATAAATTTGGTCCTACAACGATGAGCATCCAAGTTGGGTATAATAAAAACTATCATAGAAAGTGCATTAAAAACTATGATCAATTTGATGCTTGATAATTGTTTTGAGATATAAAGGTGGTAATGCTAGAGTCATGCTAGTTGGGTAATTTGAGAAATACTTGTGTTGAAGTTGGCAAGTCCCGTAGCATGCACGTATGGTAAAAGTTGTGTGACAAATTTGTTGCATGAGGTGCTCTTTTAGTTATCTTCCTTATGAGTGGCAGTCGGGGACGAGCGATGGTCTTTTCCTACCAATCTAACCCTCTAGGGGCATGCGTAGTAGTACTTTGCTTCAAGGGATAATAAACTTTTGCAATAAGTATATGAGTTCTTTATGACTAATGTGAGGCCATGGATATATGCACACTTACCCTTCCACTTTGCTAGCCTCTTTTATGCCGTGCAACTTTCGCCTGTATCATGCACCATTATTTACCTTCCTCAAAACAGCCACCATACCTACCTATTATGGCATTTCCATAGCCATTCCGAGATATATTGCCATGCAACTTTCCACCGTTCCGTTTATTATGATACACTCCATCATTGTCATATTGCTCTTTACATGATCATGTAGTTGACATCATATTTGTGGCAAGGCCACCTTCTTAATTTTTTATACATGTCACTCTTGATTCATTGCATATTGATACGTCTCCAACGTATCTACTTTTCCAAACACTTTTGCCCTTGTTTTGGACTCTAACTTGCATGATTTGAATGGAACTAACCCGGACTGATGCTGTTTTCAGCAGAACTACCATGATGTTGTTTTATGTGTAGAAAAGAAAAGTTCTCGGAATGTCCTGAAAATCCACGGAGGCACTTTTTGGAATTAATAAGAATTTCTGGACGAAAGAAATACACCAGGGGGCCCAGGGCCTATCCACGAGACAGGGGGGCACGCCTCCCCTGTAGGGCGCGCCCCCTATCTCGTGGCCCCCCTGGACCTCCACCGACCTCAACTCCAACTCCATATATTCCGTCTCGCAGAGAAAAAAATGGGGAGAAAGTTTCATCGCGTTTTACGACACGGAGCCGCCGCCAAGCCCTAATCTCTCTCAGGAGGGCTGATCTGGAGCCCGTTCGGGGCTCCGGAGAGGGGGATTCGTCGCCGTCGTCATCATCAACCATCCTCCATCACCAATTTCATGATGCTCACCACCGTGCGTGAGTAATTCCATCGTAGGCTTGTTGGACGGTGATGGGTTGGATGAGATTTACCATGTAATCAAGTTAGTTTTGTTAGGGTTTGATCCCTAGTATCCACTATGTTATGAGATTGATGTTGCTATGACTTTGCTATGCTTAATGCTTGTCACTAGGGCCCGAGTGCCATGATTTCAGATCAGAACCTATTATGTTTTCATGAATATATGTGTGTTCTTGATCCTACCTTGCAAGTCTATAGTCACCTATTATGTGTTATGATCCGACAACCCCGAAGCGACAATAATCGGGATACTTCTCGGTGATGACCGTAGTTTGAGGAGTTCATGTATTCACTATGTGTTAATGCTTTGGTCCGGTTCTCTATTAAAAGGAGGCCTTAATATCCCTTAGTTTCCGCTAGGACCCCGCTACCACGGGAGGGTAGGACAAAAGATGTCATGCAAGTTCTTTTCCATAAGCACATATGACTATTTACGGAATACATGCCTACATTACATTGATGAATTGGAGCTAGTTTTGTGTCACCCTATGTTGTAGCTATTACATGAGGAATCGCATCCGGCATAATTATCCATCACTGATCCATTGCCTACAAGCTTTTCATATATTGTTCTCCGCTTATTTACTTTTCTGTTGCTACTGTTACAACTACTACAAAAACCCAAAAACTATTGTCTTTACTTTTGCTACCATTACCTTTATTATCATACCACCTTTGCTACTAAATACTTTGCTGGAGATACTAAGTTATCCAGGTGTGGTTGAATTGACAACTCAACTGCTAATACTCAAGAATATTCTTTGGCTCCCCTTGTGTCAAATCAATAAATTTGGGTTGTACTTCACCCTCGAAAGCTGTTGCGATCCCCTACGCTTGTGGGTTATCAAGACTAATTTCTGGCGCCGTTGCCGGGGAGCATAGCTCTATTCTCTGAGTTACTTGGGATTTATATCTGTTGTTCACTATGAAGAACTTGAAAGACGCTAAAACCAAGATTTTGCCCTCAACTATGAGGGGAGGTAAGGAACTGCCATCTAGCTCTGCACTAGATTCTCCTTCCGTTATTAGTAGGCTTGCGACACCTAAACCTGCTACTGCTATGAATTCTGATATGTCGCATGTTATTGATGATGCCACTTCTGCTATGCATGATGAAACTACTTCTGTGCGTGATACTACTTTGCCATTAGGTGAATTTCTTGATGAACAACTTGCTAGAGTTAGGGGGAATGAATATATTGAAGATGCTATTATTGATGATAGTCATGATGAAGGTTCTCCCAATGATTATGTATTGCCTGTTGTTCCTAAGGGTTATGTTATGAATGAAGAAGCTGCTAGGGAAATCTTTGCTTGCAATGATAGATATGATCTTAAAAAATTATTAGCTAAATGGAAGCAGCAGTCTCTTAATGCTAGAATGAAACCTGACCCTGCTTTTGCTACTTCACCTATCTGTGTTACTGATAAGGATTATGAATTCTCTGTTGATCCTGAGATTATTACTTTAGTTGAATCTGATCCTTTTTATGGCCTTGAATCTGAAACTGTTGTGGAACATCTTACCAAGTTGAATGATATAGCTACCCTGTTTACTAATGATGAGAAGTCTCTCTATTTTTATATCCTTAAGATATTTCCGTTCTCATTAAAGGGTGATGCTAAGACTTGGTACAATTCTCTTGCTCCTGGTTGTGTGCGTAGTCCCCAGGATATGATTTATTACTTCTCCGCTAAATATTTCCCTGCTCATAAGAAACAAGCTGCCTTGCCGGAAATATATAATTTTGTGCAAATCAAAGAAGAGAGTCTCACACAAGCTTGGGGAGGCTTCTCCGGTTACTTAATGCTTTGCCTGATCATCCTCTTAAGAAAAATGAAATACTTGATATCTTTTATAATGGACTAACCGATGCTTCCAAGGACTACTTGGATAGTTGTGCTGGTTGTGTTTTCAGGGAAAGAACAATAGACGATGTTGAATTACTGTTGAATAATATGTTGACTAATGAAAATAATTGGACTCTTCCTGAGCCAATTCCCGAGGCAATTCCTGAACCAATTGAGCCAACTCCTGAGCCTATTCCTAAACCCACTCCGAAGAAGAGAGGTGTTTTATTTCTCAGTCCTGAAGATATGCCAGAGGCAAAGAAATCAATTTAAGAAAAAGGTATTAAAGCTGAAATGTTAAGAATTTACCTCCTATTGAAGAAATACATGGTCTTAATATACCACCTATTGAAGAACCATATTGTCTTGATAACCCGACACAGGTAGTAAAGGTAAATTCTCTCTATAGATATGATAAAGTTGAAATCCCCTCTACTAAATTTCATAGCCCATGCTTAGATGAATTTGATGACTTTATGGCTAGACAAGAAACTTTTAATGCTTATGTTGGTAGAGAGTTAAAGAATAATGCTTTTGAGATAGGACACGTAAGTGATAATATGGCTAGATTTAAAGATGAACTTCACCTCGTTATCAAATTTGCTTCTATGGTTGCTACTCAAGCTGAGCAAGTGCTTAAAGCTCAAAATGATTTGCTTGAGGAATTAAATAATAAAAATGACTTTGCTGTTAGAGTGGCTACTAGAACTAGTAGAATGACTCAGGAACCTTTGTATCCTGAAGGCCAACCTAAGAGAATCGAGCAAGATTCTCAGAGAAATAATTTAGAAGCACCTAGTTCTTCCAAAAAGAAGAAAAAGAAAGACGATAGGACTTTGCATGCTTCTAGTGAACCCACTGTAGACACACATGAGAATCCCAATGATCTTTATATCTCTGATGCTGAAACATAATCAGGTGATGAACATGAACCTAGTGATAATGTTAATGATAATGTTCATGTTGATGCTCAACCTAGCAAAAACAATGATGTAGAGATTGAACATGCTGTTGATCTTGATAACCCACAATCAAACAATCAACGTTATGATAAGAGAGATTTTGTTGCTAGGAAGCACGGTAGAGAAAGAGAACCATGGGTTCAGAAACCCATGCCCTTTCCTCCTAAAACATCCAAGTCAAAGGATGATGAGGATTTTGAGCGCTTTGCTGAAATGATTAGACCTATTTTCTTACGTATGCACTTAACTAATATGCTGAAAGTAAATCCTTATGCTAAGTATATGAAGGATATCATTACAAACAAAAGAAAGATACCGGAAGCTGAAATTTCCACCATGCTTGCTAATTATACTTTTAAGGGTGGAATACCAAAGAAACTTGGAGATCCTGGGGTACCAACTATACCATGCTCCATTAAAAGAAATTACGTTAGAACTGCTTTATGTGATCTTGGAGCCGGTGTTAGTGTTATGCCTCTCTCTTTATATCGTAGACTTGAATTGAATAAGTTGACACCTACTGAAATATCTTTGCAAATGGCTGATAAATCAACTGCTATACCTGTCGGTATTTGTGAGGATGTGCCTGTTGTGGTTGCAAATGTCACTATCTTAACGGACTTTGTTATTCTTGATATTCCTGAGGACGATAGTATGTCTATTATCCTTGGTAGACCTTTTTTGAATACTGCAGGGGCTGTTATTGATTGCAACAAAGGCAATGTCACTTTTCATGTAAATGGTAATGAGCATACGGTACACTTTCCGAGGAAACAATCTCAAGTTCATAGCATAAATTCTATTGAAAAAGTTCCAACTATTATTTTTGGAGGTTTTGAATTTCCTCTCCCTATTGTCAAGAAAAAGTATGATATTCTTATTGTTGGGGATTTTCATATCCCCGTTGAGGTAATTTAGTGTTATTCGAAATTTCTCTAGTTCCGTGCTATTCGGAATGAGTTTGTTAACAAGACTTGGTCAACCTTGTTAGTGGGTTCATTTTGACGATCATGAGATGGATGAAACTAGAAAGCACAACCTTCTGTACCCTCTTTTTACTTTCTGTTATTTAGATAAATATAGCAAAAATAGTATTATCTGTCTGTTTTCTGATTTATCCGTGCATTAAAAAATAGTCCGAAAATAAAAGTGCTTCAAATACCCTGCAAATTTAGTATGATTTTTTTGGAATATTTGAGGATTTTAGGCACCAAAATCAATGCAAGAGGGGCAAGCACCAGGCCACGAGAGTGCAGGGCGCGCCCCCCCTATAGGGCGCGCCCCCTATCTCGTGGGCCCCTGGTGGCTCCCCTCCACTTATGCGAGCACCCACACACTTCATCTTCTACCTAAAAAAAATCACCATCCAACTCAAGCACGAGTTCTAGCTCGTTTTGCTGCCATTTTCGATCTCTTAGCTCAAAGCTCCATTCACAAAACTGCTTTGAGAGATTGTTGCTTGGTATGTGACTCCTCCATTGGTCCAATTAGTTTTTTTTCTAGTTCTTTATTCATTGCAAATTTTTGCTGCATAGGTGACCTTGTTCTTGAGCTTGCATGTTAAATTTTTTGAGGTCCCAAGCAATTCCAGTGCATGATATAGGCCCTAGGCACTTGTAGGAGTAGTTGCTATCAATCTTGTTCAGTTTTATTCACTTTTATCTTGAAGTTACTAAAAATTTCAGATTTATTTCAAAAAAAGAAATATGCTTAGAAGAATGTACCAATGTGGTTCCTCGGTAAAGAAAGGGCCCAGGATTGCTATACGTGAGCAAGATGTTGCATTGCCAAGGGACGCGAATGTACGAGCTTGTGAGTGGCCATCCGATGATTTTATGGTTGAAGTGGGCTTCAAGGAGGAATTTGACGCGTATGTGCGTAATGTCGAGCTGGAGGACTTCTTACAAGATAAGTGTCCTCAGTACTATCAATCGACTGATTCCTTTGTGTGGAGGTTTAAATATAACTGTGCGCGTAATTCTCCTAGTGTCATATTTGATATTTATGATACATCTTATACCATGGATTTAGTGGCTTTCACAACTGCTTGCAAACTCCCGCAGTGGGGTAATATTAATGATCCTCACAAATATGAATTTAGAGATTTTCTTGCTAGTATTACGGTGGGAGAATCTAGGGACATAGCACAAGCTACCATAGGGAGCATTCATTTTCCTGCTATACATTATTTTACTCTCTTCATTGGTAGATGTATTAATGGTAAGGATGAAGTATGCCAGATGTGTGTCCCTGATCTGTGTGTCCTCAAGAGTGCTGTGTTATGTTATAAAGGTTAGAACTTGGGGGCAATAGTTGCACGTAGGTTGCAGAATAATAGTAGAAAGGGAGATTTCTTTGGAGGGATTTATGCAACTCGTGTGGCTAATTATCTTGGTATAGCCCCACGAGAGGGAGATATAATAATACCTCCTGTTTATTTGGATAAAGAAGCTATGTTGAATCATCATTTTCTTGAGTGGAATGAACAATTCCTCCATTATCGACTAATCTATGACAGACGCAACGTCGTCCCTGTTACTCTTCCTGCTCCCTACCTTTTTGATTATCAGGCAAAAGGAAGATATGTTGTCACCAGGGAGAAAGCAGCTGAATACAAGAGGGGAGTGGAGGCAGCTCACCAACACGCTGCAGCTCAGGAGGCGGTTGCCGCTTCATCTCAGTACAACCCCGGTTTCACTTATGGATATCAGCCAGGCGATCCTTGGTATTAGACCAACTTAGGCCAAAAGCCTAAGCTTGGGGGAGTACGTATTTCTCACCGAGTTTACATTCATGTTCACACACTAGTCGTCGATGCTCATACTCTTTCATCGTATTATCCATGCTAATTTAAATTCCTTTTTCTAGTTTTCTTCTTGTGTGTTTGATAAACCTTGAGAAAAACCAAAAAAATTAGTTAGTTTAATTTCCATGCTTGTAGTAGAAATTAAAATGAAAACCCAAAAAGATTTCTAGTTCTTCTTATTACTTGTTGGGAGCTTTCCCGTGTAAATAGTTTTATTTTCTTTTCTTTCCTTTAGGGTTCGAGAAGACCATATTGAAAATGCTTAGTGGCTCTCATATGCATGATTGTTTATTTAACTTAGAGCCCATATTACCTGTCTTCTCTTTTGAGTTGAATGCTTGCAGATTCCAGCTTAGTCCAATGCACGTGCACTCTTATTATTATACACATCGTTCGGTCGTGCAAGTGAAAGGAAATAATGACGATATATGATGGACTTATTGGGATGAGAAAAGCTGGTATGAACTCGATCTCTCTTGTTTATGTAAATATGATGAGTTCATCGTTTCTGAGTCAGCTATTATGAAGTAAATATATTTGCAATGACATTTAGAGATTATAGTTGCTTGTGCCATGCTTGATTAGCTATGAGTTATAATGTTTACCTTGCGTGCCAACATGCTATTAGAATGATTATGATGTGGTATGATGGGATGGTTTCCTCCTTTAAATGAATTGAGTGACTCGACTTGGCACATGTTCACGCATGTAGTTGAAACAAATCAACATAGCCTTTACGATATTTATGTTCATGGTTGATTATATCCTACTCATGCTTGTATTCGGTGTGAAAGAATTTTAATGCATGTTTATGACTGTTGTCGCTCTCTCAGTTGGTCGCTTCCCAGTCTTTTGCCAGCCTTCACCTGTACTAAGCGGGAACACTGCTTGTGCATCCAAACTCCTTAAACCCCAAAGTTGTTCCATATGAGTCCACTATACCTTCCTATATGCGGTATTTACCTGCCGTTCCAAGTAAATTTGTATGTGCCAAACTCCAAACCTTCAAATGAAATTCTGTTTTGTATGCTCGAGCAGCTCATGTTACAACTAGGGCTGCCTATATCTTCCATGCTAGGTGGGTTATTCTCACGAGGAGTGGAATCCGCTCCTCATTCACGAGAAAGGGTTGGTAATCGGGATGCCCAGTCCCATGATCCAAAAAGATCAAAGCAAATCAAAATAATTAAACAGAACTCCCCCAGGGCTGTTGTTAGTTGGAGGCACTCGTTGTTTCGAGCAAGCCATGGATTTATGCTTGTTGGTGGTTGGGGGAGTATAAACCTTTACCATTCTGTTTGGGAACTGCCTATAATGCATGTAGTATGGAAGATACAACCATCTCATAGTTGTTGCGTTGACAGTGAAAGTATGCCGCTCAAAATGTTATTCAATCTCTATTTCAAAATCGAGCTCTGGCACCTCTACAAATCCCTGCTTCCCTCTGCGAAGGGCCTATCTATTTACTTTTATGTTGAGTCATCACCCTTCTTATTAAAAAGCACCCGCTGGAGAGCACACTGTCATTTGCATTCATTACTATTGATTTATATTGGGCATGACTTGACTGGATCTCTTTTACCATGAATTACAATGTTTAGTCAGTCCTTGATCTTTAAAGGTGCTCTGCATTTATGTTTTGCGGTCTCAGAAAGGGCTAGCGAGATACCATTTTGTTATATCATGTTATAATTATTTTGAGAAAGTGTTGTCATCCGAGTTTTATTATTATGGCTCGCTAGCTGATTATGCTATTGATATGAGTAATTGTGAGACCTAAGTGTTATTGTGAGTATGGTTAGGTCATAATATTTGCTGAAACTTGAATGCTGGCTTTTCATGTTTACAACAACAAGAGCAAACAGAGTTTGTAACAGTTTTTCTTTATCACTTTTAGTTTATCAACTGAATTTCTTGAGGACAAGCAAAGGTTTAAGCTTGGGGGAGTTGATATGTCTCCAACGCATCTACTTTTACAAACACTTTTGCCCTTGTTTTGGACTCTAACTTGCATGATTTGAATGAAACTAACCCGGACTGACGCTGTTTTCAGCAGAACTGCCATGATGTTGTTTTATGTGTAGAAAAGAAAAGTTCTCGGAATGTCCTGAAAATCCACGGAGGCACTTTTTGGAATTAATAAGAATTTCTGGGTGAAAGAAATACACCAGGAGGCCCAGGGCCTGTCCATGAGACAGGGGGGCGCCCCCCTGTAGGGCGCGCCCCCTATCTCGTGGGTCCCCTGGACCTCCACTGACCTCAACTCCAACTCCATATATTCCGTCTCGCGGAGAAAAAAATTGGAGAGAAAGTTTCATCGCGTTTTACGACACGGAGCCGCCGCCAAGCCCTAATCTCTCTCGGGATGGTTGATCCAGAGTCCGTTCGGGGCTTTGGAGAGGGGGATTCGTCGCCGTCGTCATCATCAACCATCCTCCATCACCAATTTCATGATGCTCACCGCCGTGCGTGAGTAATTCCATCGTAGCTAGGCTTGATGGACGGTGATGGGTTGGACGAGATTTACCATATGTAATCAAGTTAGTTTTGTTAGGGTTTGATCCCTAGTATCTACTATGTTCTGAGATTGATGTTGCTATGACTTTGCTATGCTTAATGCTTGTCACTAGGGCCCGAGTGCCATGATTTCAGATCTAAACCTATTATGTTTTCATTAATATATGTGTGTTCTTGATCCTACCTTGCAAGTCTATAGTCACCTATTATGTGTTATGATCCGACAACCCCGAAGTGAAAATAATCGGGATACTTCTCGGTGATGACCGTAGTTTGAGGAGTTCATGTATTCACTATGTGTTAATGCTTTGGTACGGTTCTCTATTAAAAGGAGGCCTTAATATCCCTGAGTTTCTGCTAGGACCCCACTGCCACGGGAGGGTAGGACAAAAGATGCCATGCAAGTTCTTTTTCATAAACACGTATGACTATTTACGGAATACATGCCTACATTACATTGATGAATTGGAGCTAGTTCTGTGTCACCCTATGTTATAGCTATTACATGAGGAATCACATCCGGCATAATTATCCATCACTGATCCATTGCCTACGAGCTTTTCATATATTGTTCTTCGCTTATTTACTTTTCCGTTGCTACTGTTACAACTACTACATAAACCCAAACACTATTATCTTTACTTTTGCTACCTTTACCTTTATTATCATACCACCTTTGCTACTAATTACTTTGCTGCAGATACTAAGTTATCCAGGTGTGGTTGAATTGACAACTCAACTACTAATACTCAAGAATATTCTTTGGCTCCCCTTCTGTCGAATCAATAAATTTGGATTGTACTTCACCCTCGAAAGCTGTTGCGATCCCCTACACTTGTGGGTTATCACATATCCCGGTACACCACCGGAGGCATTCACATAGAGTCATATTTTGTTCTAAGTATTGAGTTGTAATTCTTGAGTTGAAAATCAATAAAAGTGTGATGATCTTCATTATTAGAGCATTGTCCCAAGTGAGGAAAGGATGATGAAGACTATGATTCCCCCACAAGTCGGGATGAGGCTTCGGACTTCAAAAAAACAGAGGCCAAAGAGCCCACCAAAAAAAAAGAAGAGGCCAAAGTGCGCAGCAAATAAAAAATTGAGAGAAAAAGAGAGAAGGGACAATGCTACAATCTCTTTTCCACACTTGTGCTTTAAAAATAGCACCATGATCTTCATGATAGAGAGTCTCCTATGTTGTCACTTTCATATACTAGTGGGAATTTTTCATTATAGAACTTGTCTTGCATATTCCAATGATGGGCTTCCTCAAAATGCCCTAGGTCTTCGTGAGCAAGCGAGTTGGATGCACACCCACTTAGTTTCTTTTGTTGAGCTTTCATACATTTATAGCTCTAGTGCATTCGTTGCATGGCAATCCCTACTCACTCACGTTGATATCTATTAATGGGCATCTCCATAGCCCGTTGATACGCCTAGTTGATGTGAGACTATCTTCTCCCTTTTTGTCTTCACAACCACCACCATATACCACCATAGCGCTATGTCCATGGCTTGCACTCATGTATTGCGTAAGAGTTGAAAAGGCTGAAGCGCGTTAAAAAGTATGAACCAATTGCTCGGCTTGTCATCGGGGTTGTGCATGATGGGAGCATTTTGTGTAATGAAAATAAAGCATGGCCTAACTATATGATTTTGTAGGGATAAGCTTTCTTTGGCTATGCTATTTTGATAAGACATGATTATTTGTTAGTATGCTTCAAAGTATTATTATTTTTATGTTTTATAAGCTTTTATCTTGAATCATTTGGATCTGAACAATCATGCCACAATAAAGAAAATTACATTGAGAATTATGCTAGGTAGCATTCCACATCAAAAATTCTGTTTTTATCATTTACCTACTTGAGGACAAGCAGAAATTAAGCTTGGGCATGCTTGATACGTCTCCAACGTATATATAATTTTTGATTGTTCCATGCTATTATATTACCCGTTTTGGATGTTTATGGGCTTTACTTTACAATTTTATATCATTTTTGGGACTAACCTACTAACCGGAGGCCCAGCCCGTATTGTTGTTTTTTTTGCCTATTTCAGTGTTTCAAAGAAAAGGAATATCAAACGGAGTCCAAACGGAATGAAACCTTCGGGAGCGATCTTTTTGGAACAAACGTGATCCAGAGGACTTGGAGTGGAAGTCAAGAAACAAGCGAGGCGGCCACGAGGGTGCCCGGCGCGCCCCCTAGGGATGGGCGCGCCCCCCACCCTCGTGGGCCCCTCGAGCGTCGACCAACCTACTTCTTCCTCCTATATATACCCATGTACCCGGAAAACATCAGAAGCGACCACGAAAAACTATTTCCACCACCGTAACCTTCTGTATCCGCGAGATCCCATCTTGGAGCCTTCGTCGGCGCTCCGTCGGAGGGGGAATCGATCATGGAGGGCCTCTACATCATCTCCAAGACCTCTCCGATGAGTTGTGAGTTGTTTACCACAGACCTTTGGGTCCATAATTATTAGCAAGATGGCTTCTTCTCTCTCTTTGAATCTCAATACAAAGTTCTCCTTGATCTTCTTGGAGATCTATTCGATGTAACTCTTTTTGCAGTGTGTTTGTCGAGATCCGATGAATTGTGGGTTTATGATCAAGTTTATCTATGAGAAATATTTTAATCTCCTCTGAATTCTTTTGCAAGTCTCTTTGATTTATCAGTTTGGTTTGGCCTACTAGATTGATCTTTCTTGCAATGGGAGAAGTGCTTAGCTTTGGGTTCAATGTTGCGGTGTCCTTTCCGAGTGACAGCAGGGGCAACAAGGCACGTATTGTATTGTTGCCATCAAGGATAAAAATATGGGGTTTATATCATATTGCATGAGTTCATCGCTCTACATCATGTCATCTTTCTTAATGCGTTACTCTGCTCTTATGAACTTAATACTCTAGATGCATGCTGGATAGCGGTCGATGTGTGGAGTAATAGTAGTAGATGCAGGCAGGAGTCGGTCTACTTGTCACGGACGTGATGCCTATATACATGATCATGCCTAGATAATCTCATAATTATTCGCTTTTCTATCAATTGCTCGATAGTAATTTGTTCACCCACCGTAATACTTATGCTATCTTGAGAGAAGCCAGTTGTGAAACCTATGGCCCCCAGGTTTATCTTTTATCATATAAGCTTACAATCTACTTTTATTTGCATCTTTACCTTTCCAATCTATATTATAAAATAGCAAAAATATATTTATCTTATCATATTCTCTCTATCAGATCTCATTTTCACAAGTGGCCTTGAAGGCATTGACAACCCCTTTATTGCGTTAGTTGCGAGTTCTTGTTTGTTTCTGTAGGTGCGTGGGACTTTTGAGGAGCCTCCTACTGGATTGATACCTTGGTTCTCAAAAACTGAGGGAAATACTTACGCTACTATTGCTGCATCACCCTTTCCTCTTCAAGGAAAACCAACGCAAGCTCAAGACGTAGCAACCCCGATCCTCGACCAACCGACACCATGACACCACACCCCGACCCCGACACCCTGACACCCCGACCCCGACACGACACCTCGGCACGACACCCCGACCCCGGCCCCGACACCTGACACCCGTACCCCCGACCCCC
>NC_041393.1:696697787-696743992 GCF_002162155.2 Triticum dicoccoides
ACCACCGACACCCCAACCCCAACACCGGCACCCCGACACCCTGAGACCCCAACAATCGACACCCCGACCCTGACCCCTGACACCCTGACACCACACCCCGACACCTTAGCATCACACCCTGACACCCTGATCGACCCCGGACATGATGATGATTCAAAAACATCATATATATTTGTGTTGATCGGGTGTATTTTTATTATGTTCATGATGATGATACACTTAAATTATATACATATTATTATGTTCATGTCAGGTATCCAATTTTTTTATGTTGTACTAATTTCATTTACTTTTTATCATTGCAGGTGTTGACAAGATGGTGGGCAAGGGTCCATAGCGCCCCGAGCCTCCTGTGAGCGCTATTGTGAGGGGTGGTTCCATTATTGCACCCCAGCCCCTCCGGAGAGCGCTGCTAGATAGTATGCAGACAACTGCGGCGGGCGCTTCTACTTCGGCTAGGAGAGGTCGGGGGAGGACGAAGAAGGCTGGTAGAGGTGGACGTGGCAGCGGGAGAGGTAGGAAGGCTGCTACGCCTACCTCGCCGCCACCTTCAGCCGATTCACCCAACCACAGGACTGCTCTGTCTGACGTGGACCCGTCTCGGACTCCGGTCCATGAGCCTCTGGTCGCTGATGCTTTGCCCCACCGGACTCGGGTTGCCGATCCTTTACCCCACGTGAGTCCAGTCCAAGAGTCTTTGTCCCAGAAGACTCCGATCATGGGGTCTTCGTCCCAGAAAACTTCGGTCACGGGGTATTCATCCCAGAAGACTCCAGTCCCGCCGTCTTCTTCCCACGAGACTCCGGTCCAGCCGTCTTCTTCCCACGAGACTCCGGAGGCTAGTGGTCCGGAGGATGGTAGCGAGGACACCTTTTTAGATGATAGCTACATCGAAGACGAGTTGGTTGAGAAGGGCAAGAAGGTCTACAAGCGTGGCGGTACAAAGCTCCCGCCCGTGCCGACGACCCCCGACGAGAGGTGGTTGATTGCAACTAAAGGGTTGAAGTAAATGCATTTACTGTTTTATAACCTTTTGCCTTCATGTTCGTTCAAATTAATATCTAATGAGTTGTCCTTGTTATACTGCAGGGGCTGGGTATACCCCCATGACCGTGGTGTCCGCAGGCCCAACCAGGTCCATGCATGCTTTGCCGGCAGCACTTCCTTGGGTGGGTCACGATGCCTGGTGAGGGTCATGTTCCACAGCTAGCTCTGAGTTGGGAGCTGTACTCTGTTGCCCCGGCCCCTCCAGGGGAGATGGTCGCCAGTGTTGCATGTGAGACGGTGGCCGACATTGTGTTATGTCGGCTTTGGGTAATTTCTCCTTTACAGAATTAAAAATGAACACTACCTACCTAGTGATTGTACTAATAATTGTTGTCTTCTTTGATTGCAGACCTTCTACAGGGTTTCAGAGGGAGAACAGGAGGTCACTGCTATGGTTGTCGAAGCCGAGTGCAAGCGCCTACTTCAGAACTTATGGCACGAGGCTCGGGTGCAGGCCGTTTGAGACTACTACGCCTCGCAGGGTATTAGGAGGGCTAAGAAGAAGTGTCGCAGCAAGTTTCTGAGTAAGGAGAAGTACTTGTCGATAATTATACCTATTCTTAAGGCCTTGAACTTAGTTTTCTTGATTTGATTCATAGCACTGAAATTTCTCTTGACTCACTTAGGTGCCCCCGAGATGGTGTGTCGATAAGATGGACTGTTGGGAGGCGTTGGTGGATGCGTGGTGCTCTCCCGAATGCGGCTCGAACACCAAAGGGCCAAGGATAAGCACGACCAAATGGAAGGTGTGCCACACCATCAAGGGAGATCCAACTAGTTTGAGTACAGGGATAACTTGGTATGTGGTTTGCTACATGATTCATGCAATTTCATTCTTCATGGTGGCATTTATCCTTTCCAAAATGACTGAATATGCTTAGTTAGTTAAAATGACACAATAACTACCTTGGATAGTTCATTTATGACATATTTAGCTCTAAAATGACGTAATAACCTTTAGATAGCTCTATACAATGACTTAATATGCTTTAGTTAGTTAAAAAATGGCATAACTACCTTCGATAGCTCAATAACGACCTAAACTAATCTTAGTCCATTTCATTCATGACATAATTAGCTCTAAAATGACATAATAACCTTAGATAGCTCTATAGAATGCCTAAATATGTTATAGTTAGCTAAAAAATAGCATAACTACCTTGGATAGCTCAATAATGACATAATTATCATACTTTGGTAAAAAAATGGCATAATAATCTTGGTTACCTCGAAAATGACCTAAACTTAGCTTATTTTCCTCGAAAATGACATAATAACCTTTCTTAGCTCCAAAATGACCTATTTACATAGCAATATCATTCTTAATGCTAGCTTGAGCCCTTAACTAATATTTTGTTCCTCTCTCTCAGGCGAAGTACAACAAGAAGCCTGTGCCAAGTCTGTTCGACCTCTATGGCATGGCCCATATGGCCCCGTACAAGAAGGCCAAGGCATTCAGGGAGTCTGACCTAGATCATCCAGAGAGCTTCACCAACATCTCCTCCCACCACAAGCTTGTGAAGTACAGAGACAAGGGGAAGACGAGGAAAGGGGAGGACTTTAACCTAAGCCATGATCCTTTTCATACAGAGCTGGTGATGATATCTGGTGGCGGGAGGTCCCATGGCTCTCAAGCCATTGGTGATGGACTGAGATGTTGTCCTAAGACTCTCCCGCAGATCAAGAAGCGCCTGAGTAGCTCTGATCCTGAGATAACGCCTCGTGCACGGCCTGCGGAGCTCGCCGTGGTGGTTAGTTATACAGACTCTCTGACCTTTCCTCCATTACATTGTGTGTGCGTCCATCGATGATTACAATGCTAACGAGGAGTGCTGTGTTGTAGGAAGCGGTTGAGAAAGAGAGATTGAAGACCCATGCACTTTTGGAGGAGGCAAAAAGGGAGGCGGTGGAGAGGTAGCGGGAGAGGGAGGAGAGGACGGCTAAGCTATTGGAGGAGGAGAGGAACCAGAACGATGCGTCTCACCGGGCCATATACGAGCTCATCGTGGTATGTTCCTTGTGCATATTAGCCCAATCATGCACGTAATGTTCGCATTACTAACTAATATGACTGACTCATGAGAACCAAATGTGCAGACCATGTGCGAGAAAACGATCAGGCCCCTCCACCGATGCCCCAGATTGCTCCGGCGGGCACGATGAGTTTGATTTGAATGGTCCTTAGTTACTACTATTCACATTTTAGTTTGCATCATGCTAATGAGACATTATTGGAAATGATCTTTGGTTTAGCATGGCTCCCGACAAGCATCGACCAATCCTTCCGCGTCTGCCAATGCCGGAACCCCGACAGGTCCTTCACCTCCGTCTGCCAACAATGGCGCAGCCCCGACCATTCCTACACCTTCGTGATAACGCACTTCAAGAAATATGTCAACTATTGACCTTCTGTCAGTGACCCTGGAAGAATTGGTCATAGATCTATGACCATTTGAGACCAATTAGTCAAAAGTTGTTCGGGGGGCTCCAAACCCTAAACCATTGTGACCATTTTGGTCAGAAAGGTCGTAATTTCCTTACACGAAATGGTCATAAAGCAAACAGTGCTGGTCCGCTACCTTATTTCTAGTTGTTAACGACCAATATAGATGGCCATAGCCTTGTAGACTGTGGTGGGTTGTGATGACTAGGCGCCATCTCATCAGTTTTGCCTATGTGTCATGTCCATGTGTCAATTTTTGCCCTAGGTTGTGAAGCAACCTATATTTCTGTTATTCCAAAAATTCCCAAAAAAATCTCATAAATTGTTTGGATCATATCTTCATCAAATATGTTAAAAAATTCCTTGCCTAGTTCAAAAATAACTCAACAATATTCATTTTCCTATTCTGTTCAGAGCAACACTTTGTGAAGGAAGTGTTATTTATATATTCTTGATTTCCCTGAAAATTTGTGAAGACATTCTTCTTAGTATATGATCATCCTCATCCAAAACTCACGCCCATTGGCCATGTGCATTTCACGTACTGCTAATCAAACACTTGGCTGCAAATCATGTTTGAGCATAGTTCGGTCTCCTCATGAGAATCTTATATTATAATTTTTTTCCTAGCACCTACCTGGGGAGTGACCAACCCACCAGACATGCCTAGGCCACCCAGAACGCATGGCGACGCCACGGTCATGCGGTGACCACGCAGCGGGCATGCGAGCATATCCGCTCTAGAGTTGGGGCCCTCAACCACCGTCCAAACCTCGATGTCTCACCATCAAACGATGTATTTCTGATTAAATAGATACGTATTTACCTAGAAATGATTTTTGGAAAAAATAAAGAGCAAACTATGAGGCACCTGCAGTTCAAATTTGACCCGCTTCGAACTGAATCAGCGGGAATTTGTCTTTTTCACCAGAGGTGGATCAAAACTTTTGACACCCAACCATTTTTTCAATTGTGCACCATATATGTCCTAGTATTTTATAAAATTGATTAGGTACAATTTTTCAACAAATATATGGTAGGTCCTTCACAAAAAAACTCATTTTGGGCACTCGAAAAAATGGAAAATGAATTTTTCGTCCAAAGAAAACGAAAACTTCCTTAGGAAACATTGTTTGTCATTCCAAGATACACCCTTGTGCATGATATGAGGTCATTTGAACAAGCTATGCCATGAATGTGGCCATAACATTGATCATTTGGCTTGAAAGCCATGAATCTTCACACATGATAGATCATTTCTGAGAACACTTTTTTAAAATAATTACCGTATTACAAGTTTATTATTTTTCCTGGAAACTTGGTCACATATAATGACAGAATACAGAGGTTTTCCAATTTTTTGTTTTTTTGAATTTTTTATGCCCGTTTCAAAATGCGGTCGAAACGCCAGGAATGACCGTTCCAAGCTAGTGGTTTAATCTTGTAATTTTTTTGGTGTTTCTATGATTAAACAGATACTTATTTACCTAGAAATGGTTTTTGGAAAAAATAAAGAGCAAACTATGAGGCACCTGCAGTTCAAATTTGACCCGCTTCCAACTGAATCAGCGGGAATTTGTCTTTTTCACCAGAGGTGGATCAAAACTTTTGACACCCAACTATTTTTTCAATTGTGCATTATATATGGCCTAGTATTTTATAAAATTGATTAGGTCCAATTTTGCAACAAATATATGGTAGGTCGTTCACAAAAAAACTCATTTGGGGCACTCGAAAAAATGGAAAATGAATTTTTCGTCCAAAGAAAATGAAAACTTCCTTAGGAAACATTGATTGTCATTCCAATATGCACCCTTGTTCATGATATGAGGTCATTTGAACAAACTATGCCATGGATGTGGCCATAAGATTGATCATTTGGCTTGAAAGCCATCAATCTTCACACATGATAGCTCATTTCTAAGAACATTTTTTAAAATAATTACCGTATTACAAGTTTATTATTTTTCCTGGAATCTTGGTCACATATAATGACACAATGTGGAGGTTTTCCATTTTTTTGTTTTTTTTGAATTTTTTATGCCCGTTTCAAAATGCGGTGAAAACGCCGGGAATGACCGTTCCTAGCTAGTGGTTGAATCTTGTAATTTTTTGGTGTTTCTCTGATTAAATAGATACTTATGTACCTAGAAATAATTTTTGAACAAAATAAAGAGCAAACTACGAGGTAGCTACAGTTCAAATTTGACCCGCTTCCAGCTGAATCAGTGGGAATTTGTCTTTTTCACCAAAGGTGGATCAAAACTTTTGACACCCAACCATTTGGTCAATTGTGCATTAAATATGGCCTACAATTTATAAAAATGACTTGGTCCAATTTTGCAACAATTATTTGGTAGGTTCTTCACAAAAAAACCTCATTTGGGGCACTCGAAAAATGGAAAATAATTTTTTCGTCCAAAGAAAATGAAAACTTCCTTAGGCAATATTGTTTGCCATTCCAAGATGCACCGTTGTGCACGAAATGAGATCATTTCTTTGATTTTTTTATGTGAAAAAGTAGAAAATGACCCCCCCCTCCAAAACTCATTTCTCATAACAATTTTTAAAAGATATTTGTCTTATTGCAATTCCAAGTTTGTTAGTTTTCCTAAAACTATGTCACATTTGGTGACACAATGAGAATGTTTCCTTTTGAATTTCTCATTTCATAAAACTCTTTATATGATTCCACACCTTTTTTTGAAAAAATATGATTCAACACCTTATTTTTAGTCGATTACGACCAATTTAGAAGGTCATAACGTGTACTAGGTTCTGATTGGTCACGCGGATCGTGCTCAAACGCCGTCGGATGCTCTCGGATCCGATGGCAGCCCTTTCTCCCTTACCCCTCCCCCTCTTTGTCTCAAAAAAAAAGAAAAAAGAAAACTCCCACCCACGAACCCTAGCGCTCCAGATCCACCTCACGCGCTCCCTCTCCCCTCGTCTCCCACATCGCCACCGCCATCCCTCCCGATTCAGATCCGACCCCGCTGCCCGCGCCCGCGCGCCACCACCCGCCGTCTCTTCCTCGTGATCCAACCCCCCGCCCACTGATCCCCAAGTCGGCACTGGCCCGCGGCACGCCGCACCGCATCACCGAGAAGAGCCGGTGGTGAGGCCGATCCGTCACCGTGTAGCGCGGGCGGGCAAATGGGAGTTGCACGGTGATGGGCGTGGCAAGCTTGAGACTGGAGAAGGCGTTGGGCGAGCAGTTCCCCGAGGGCGAGCGATACTTCGGCCTTGAGAACTTCGGCAACACCTGCTACTGCAACAGCGTCCTCCAGGTACAGACCCCCCAAAGCCGAGATCGTCGCGTGCGCGCGGGCGCCTCGTTTCCTTCGCCCCCAAGGGCGGTGCGATTGATTCGTCCTGTTCAATGCGTTCCCCGCGTCGGGAGGGGTGCGGTTTTCCGTCGGATCGCGGAGCCTTGAATTCGATCTTGTGATGTCGGGGTAGATTTGTGTGCGGGGTGGTGACCGGAGGCCGCGGAGCGAGCGAGGTTCAGAGTCCAGTCAGCCCCCCTTGTTTTGATTATCTGTGTTCTAACTTTGAACCGAGAGGTTGCATTTTTTGTGTTAAAATTTTGACAATGGGGGATTGGGGGCGCTCAGCGGTTCTGCATAGACTAATGTGTGAGCTTTGCTCTGTATAATTGACTAATGTTCTCATCACAAACTTTGTGACAAGGGAGAGGATGCTATGTTTTCTCGATTTATATCTGTACTCCTCATGGGATTGTCTAAATTGTTTTGTGAATCTGTTACAGGAACTTTACTTCTTTGTTCCTTTTTGCTAGCAATTACTCGAGTACTATGCACACAATAAAAGCGCGAGTGATGGCGAAGAGAACATGTTAACCTTGCCGGCGCTGGTTTTCCGAGCAGGGGATCCACTCTACGACGAGCTTCGGCAAGCCTGCGCCGGCCCGCTCGTCACCGTCCCGCGAGTCAGGGACCTCGTCTTCTACATCCCGCAGGGCCACATCGAGCATGTCGTCCAAGCCCCACCTTCCTCCCTCCTCGCTTAATTCTACCCCCGCCTTGCGGTTTTGCGCAGGGAGGCTCTTCTGCTTTGGTTCGCGTGTTGAATTTACTTGCTCTTTTGGGTTTCCAGGTCAGATTTGTCAAGTTCTCCCGGTGCTCCCACCCTGGCCTGCCACCACCACCGGCCGCTGATCTCCGGAGAGGACGCCACCACCACCACCATGGAAATGAGCCAAGTATCCTGCAATATAAGCCCCCTGATCCTTGCTACTGATGAATACATTGGAAAACTGTATTTAGGTTGTACTATTCAGGTTGGAGTAGGAGTAGGAGTAGTATTCAGGTTGGAGTAGGAGTAGGAGTAGTAGTAGTATTCATTGAAAACTGTATTCAGCTTGTAGTATTCAAGTTGGAGTAGGAGCAGGACCTTGTTCTGTTAGACTCAGCATAGAAGTATGCTATTCTTGTAGTGTCTATTCTCTCAAAAAATTGAAAACACTTTTCTTAATGCAATCTTTATATTTGACCATGCACAGATGACAATCGATTATATGAGTGCGGTGAACAGCACGTTGATGCAAAGATATGGCTTCTCATCACCAACGGTAATCCATGCCTTTGAGTTCAATTACCATTTCCCTGTATGCAAATTCAGCAGCGAAATTCCTTTCCCACTTTTCGAACTTACGTGGACCTCTATGCACACAACGAATTCTGTAGAATCCCTGGGAACATATAAACTTCTCGAGCCCTGCCAAGATCCACCTGGATTCTTTCCTGTCAGTCTTCAACATAGCTGGCCTGCACGACGAGCTGTACCACAATGGTAGGGAGCACAAAATGTTCTTACGAGTCATTTCGCAGAGAAGCTGGCTTGACCCGCAGCGTTCTGATTTAAACCATCGTGTTCATTCATTCATGTTTGCTTGCTTGCTTGAAGTTGCATTGACATCGGGAGAAAGCACCTTTGTCGAAGAAGGAGTGGTGGCGGCAGCAAGAACTCTACCGACATGGTCAGATGGTGACCTTCATGGTCGGACGGTGACCTTCCTGTCAACCTGAACAGCTACAACACCACGCGCCTCTCCGGTGGCGAGGAGGCACAGCAGCACGTCCTCCTCGGCGGCGGCGTAGCCGGCACCCTCTGCTCTGAGGAGGAGGGCGACATCGTGTCGCTCAAGAACTACATGAAACGGATTGTACTTCAGGAAGATCGGCATCGGCATGCCGCCCCAGAATTTCACCTTCATCTCGGTGCGTCCTCCTCCTCGGTGGTGCCGATGCCTTTTTTGTTTTTAGGATTAAGATGGTTTGGCTGTCTGTGAGACTGTGACACAGGGGATTGACGTTGTTTTTGGTGCTTTGTTGGTGCAGATTGCGTGCTACCTCCACTCACGCTACAAGGCAGGGGCGTCCAGCACCTGCAAGAAGAATGGTTGGCGTCTGGAAACTGCTCTCACCATCATGCTAGTGATTGTGCTTTACAGTAGTTGACATGCTCTATTCCTGTCTGTTTTGCTTGCTGTCAAAGATGGTGTGTATTGTACACACCCCTCTGTGATTTATGCGCTTCACATGCATTCTCCCCATCACCCACAAACCGTAACATGCTAGTTGTATGTGCTACAGCAATTCTTGCACTTGATTTTAAATCGTTCTTCGCTCTGTGTGTGCACGTGTGTTAATGATGGATTGGCTGGTCAGATGATGCTACAACAACATATTCCTGAGATTCTCTTTGAGGAATACAAAATCAAGGTTTTTAAGACTGATGGCCGGCCTGTCTAATGTTTGTTTTCTTCTATACACTTGCTCCTTCCAGTAGGCATTGCAAGTGATGTGTTCAAGTGTAGTCCTCTAGTCACATTTTTTAACCAGTACCATATGATTGTAGCATACTTCTAGTTTTAGTCATTTAGCATCTTAATTTACCTAGAATGATGAAGTAGTTGCACTTGGTAGATGGGCTGAGAAAATGATGATTCATATGATTATTCTGATACATTTGATGTTCAAAATCGAGCTTTTTAACCTGATACTCAGCCCATCACAAATCAGTCATCTGCTACTCTTGCTGTGCTGTAGTTTCCTATGATGATTTGAAAGTAAATAGAGTGTAACTATGTTATCCTGTTTTGGTAAAATAGATACCAACACCTGGGATCGGTTTGAGATGCGGGTACACAAGAGGGCGTTCGACCTTGTCAACCAGAAGGTATCCTGAACATTCTTAGATTGCTTTTGTCGCCAAGGCACACAGATCATCTAGTTAGATAGAATCCGCTATGCTAGGGTGATGAATGAATGAACAAACAATAATAGGAACGTGGGCACCATGTTTTAGAGGGCTTGTGATTTTGTGGTTGCAGCAAGCCCGCCTTGTGGGCCCGACGAGTTATCCTGTGTATTTTATCTTGCTAGACGAGTTATCCAGCAATACTAGTGCACAGTAGAAAATTATCATAGATCCTGGCTGTAACCTGCTTTTGTGATTGTGACTTTGGCCCACATGATTTTGTGGGGATTTGGTACCAGACTAGAGGTAGAGGCTTGACAATTTCTTGTTGTTTCAGTCAAGTGCTTTATAGATAGCTGTCTCATATGCATTTTCCATTCCTAATGGTGCTTTTTAATTTCCTTGCCAGGCCAAATAAAAGATGTTGTTCTCGGTGGAGTTGCACTTGAGGATGAGCACAGAGAGAAATTTAATCAAATCCAAAAGGTAGGTTCTTTGTTCTTATCAGATGTTGGCAGACTCTATTTGTTGTGCATATGCCAAGTGTGTCTACCTGATTGTAAACATAACTGCAATACTGTATATATGTTGACAGTCTGGTAAAAACAAACTTGTTGTGGTTGGGTTTATGGATCTTAAAAAAAATTCATCTATGCTTTCCTTACTCATACAAAACGCCCAGTTGTTGTTCTTGTTAATACAAGTGTGCATACCATCGGCACCTTCACCAAATAGAAAAGGCTCTAGCCACGTATTCCTCTTTATTGAAAACTCATTGTTCTTTTCTAAACTATTGCAAAAATTGAGCAGTGGTACTGATTATATAAATTTTATATTGTCTTGGTAGCTTCACTCGTGTCTGCCATTGATTGGTTTCTGCTTAACCCATGTGTAGAGGGAGTACTAAACAGCAGGATTTCAATCACCTTGTATACACTAGCAGCTTGCTTACACAATTGTCACTTTTGCTTGTGGTAGCCATTATGTGGCTGAATCATGTCCGTGTCTACTAATCATCAGTTAATAGTATTTGGCTTCTTTGTGATGGTCTGGGACTATTTTACGGTGATATGGATATACTTTCTGGTGTAAAGTTACTAATCTGTGGTCTGGTGTCATATTATTGTCTAATATTTTTTGTTTTGACTCTTTTTTTTGGTGCGAGGAAAGCTGTGAGTAGACGTTAACGATGCCTACTTGTTTGGCTGCTACATTGATGCATGCGCCGGTCAAGCAAGCACACATGCATATACGTACATGTTAGGATAGTAGCAGATATTCCCTCTGTCCCTGCCATATTCCTGTGTAAGTGTATTTCTGAGAGATGTGTGATGTAAACCTGGGAGATGTGTTATGTGATGTGATATGATGGATGATTTGAATTCGACATGGAGTTTTCCTGATTTGAATATGAAACAACTTTGTCCAAACATTTCTTTCAGAATCTGAGATCTAATATTGGACAAATAATTGGGCTGGAAAAGGCAACAACCCAACAAGCATTGGACTGTTTAAAAAGCGAAACAAAAAAACATTAGAAAATAAAAAAAGAAATATACTGAAAAAAGGCCGAGGCCCAACCTAACAAAAAGTCCTATGGCCCATGCTGAAATTAATAGAAAAAAAATAAAAGGCTGAATTGTTGGGCTCGGCCCATCTAAAACACCTAATCGGACCGGGCTGAATCTTGTCAGTGACCTTTTGAATTGGTCGTAATTTTGCCACGTCAGATTGCCACGTCGGATGCGACATGGCCTGGGCAGACAGCCAGTGACCAAAACAAAAGGTCATGGGTTCAACGACCTTTTGTTTTGGTCGTAAACGTCTACGACCTCTCACAGAGAAGGTCGTTAATTTTAGTTTACGACTGCCAGCTTTTGACCTTCTGTTTTTGGTCACAAAAAGGTCGCAAATGAAAAACAATGACCTTTCAGTGACCAATAGTCAAGGTCACAAGTTGACATATTTCTTGTAGTGACGGTATTTTTCTTCTTATTTAGCCTGTTTAGTCCATTTATGACATAATTTAGCTTATTTAGTCCACAAATGACATAATAAGATGAAGAAAATCAAGGAAGAGGAAGGAAAGAAGGAATAGAAAGAAAAGAAGAAGAAGAAGAAGAAGAAGAAGAAGAAGAAGAGCTTCTTTTTATTTTCTTCTTCTTCTTCTTTTTCTTATTTTCCTCCTCTTACTTGTTTTTATTTGTAAATGGCATCATAACCTTGCTAACCTCATAAATGTCATATACTTAGCTTGTTGTCCTCTAAAATGACACAATATGCATAGTTAGGTCAAAAATGGCATAATTTGCTACGCTAGCTCAAAAATGGCATTTTTCTTCTTATTTAGCCTATTTAGTCCATTTATGACATAATTTAGCCTATTTAGTCCATAAATGACATAATAAGATGAAGAAAATCAAGGAAGAGGAAGGAACGAAGGAACAGGAAGAAAAGAAGAAGAAGAAGAAGAAGACGTTCTTCTTCTTCTTCTTCTTCTTCTTCTTCTTCTTTTCTTCTTCTTCTTCTTTTCCTCCTCTTACTTTTTTATTCGTAAATGGCATCATAACCTTACCCTCATAAATGTCATATACTTAGCTTGTTGTCCTCTAAAATGACACAATAAGCTTAGTTAGGTCAAAAAGGGCATAATTTGCTACATGAGCTCAAAAATGGCATTTTTCTTCTTATTTAGCCTATTTAGTCCATTTATGACATAATTTTAGCCTATTTAGTCCATAAATGACATAATAAGATGAAGAAAATCAAGGAAGAGGAAGAAAAGAAGGAAGAGGAAGAAAAGAAGAAGAAGAAGAAGAAGAAGTTCTTCTTCTTCTTCTTCTTCTTCTTCTAGTCTTCTTCTTCTTCTTCTAGTCTTCTTCTCCTTCTTCTAGTCTTCTTATCCTTCTTCTAGTCTTCTCCTTCTTCTTCTTCTTCTTCTTCTTCTTCTTCTTCTTCTTCTTCTTCTTCTTCTTCTTCTTCTTCTTGTTTTCTTCCTCTTCTTCTTCTAACTTTCTTGTTTCGCATTTTGCAGATTTAATTCACTATATGGAAACTTGCATGGATGGAGTGCTTGTTTCTCTGTTCTTCTTTTTGTTTTTATCGAAGAATAATGTGGAACTTGTTATATGGATGCATGGAATAATGTGTTGGATGGATATTGTGATAGTAGTGTAAGATGTATGGATGATACTGTGTTTCTTATGTATGTATATTTGTTGTCATGGATGGAGCTATGTGTTTCATAGATCATATGTCTGTTGTGCCTGTGAAATATATATATATATATATATATATATATATATATATATATATATATATGTGTGTGTGTGTGTGTGTGTGTGTGTGTGTGTGTGTGAATTCCAGTGAAATTTAATGGATATAAATGTAAACAGGGGATATATAGCCTCTTTGCCGTCCACTAGTAGAAGGCAAAGAGTACACGTGGAAGCTTCCTGTAGACACTGGGAACACTGGCTGCCTATTTGGTCAGCTATGCCGTCTGCTGGCGGACGACAAAGACCTTTGAATCTTTGCCGTCTGCTGGCGGACGGCATAGCTGGCCACGTGGCTGCTTCCCAGTGCTAGCCTAACTAAGCTCTTTGCCATCCACTGGCGGACGACAAAGACTTTTGAATCTTTGCCATCTGCTGGCGGACGGCAAAGAGCGCCGTTAACGCCCTATCGGCTCTGACGCCACCCCACTGCCGTCCATTGTCTTTGCCATCTACTGGCCTCAGACGGCGGACGACACAATCATTTGCCGTCCGTTTCGTGGAAGCAGACGGCAAAGAAAGCCTTTGCTGGCACCTATTCAGACGGACAGTTTGCCGTCTGCTGGCGGACGACAAAGATGTTTGCCGTCTGGGATCTATGCCTTTGCCGTCTGCCATGGCGGACGGCAAAGAAGCTGTTTATAGTAGTGCTTGTTGAGTTTGGTTCACTTCTATTTTGAGTCATTAAAAATTTCAGAAATTTTTCAGAAGAAGAAAAATGTTTAGGAAAATGTACCAATGTGGTTCCTCAAGGAATCAAGAACCAAGGCTCGCGATATGTGAGCCGGACGATGAACCACCAAGGTAAGCTCAAGTGCGTCCTTGTGAATGGCCGTCGGAAGGATTTATGGTCCAAGCAGGTTTCAAGGATGAATTTGACGCATATGTACGTAATGCTGATCTTGAGGACTTCGTGTCAGATAACTGTCGACAGTACTACTACCTCATTGATTCCTTTGTGAGGAGGTTTAAATTTTCATCCACGTGCAATTCTCACACTATTTTATTTGATCTCTATGATAAATCATATACCATGGACCTTGAAGATTTTAATACTGCTTGTAAAATCCCGCAATGGGGCAATTTTAGTGAACGTCGCAGACCTGAATATAAAGATTTTCTTGCTAGTATCACTGTGGGAGAAACTAGAGAAATCGCACCGTAGGGAGCATTCATTTTCCTTGCATACATTACTTTTCTCTCTTTATAGGTAGGTGCATTAACGGTAAAGATGAGGTTTGTCACATGTACGTTTCAGATCTTAGTGTCCTCAAGAGTGCGGTATTAGGTGATAAACAATATAACTTGGGGGCCATTATTGCACGGAGGTTACACCTTAATGGTAATGGTGGAGATTTGTTTGGTGGAATTTATGCAACTCGTGTAGCTAATTATCTTAGTTTACCCATAAATGGAAATGATATTGAGTTGCAACCTGCGTATCCAGATTATAGAGCTATGGTTCGCCATCAGTTTCTTGAGAGGAACGATCAGTTCCTCCAGTACCGACTAATCTTTGACAGACGGTGTACTGTTCATATTAATCTCGGTGCTCCTACTTTCTTTAACTTTCAGGCAAAAAGGAGATATTTTATAACCAGTGAGGAGGCGAACGAATATGAGAGGAGGATGGAGGTAGCTCGCCTCCAAGTAGCAGCTCTCCAGGCAGTAGCTGCTGCATCACAGTACAACCCTGACTACGACTTTGGATATCCGCCAGCCCAGCCGTGGGCATAGACCAACTTAGGCCAAAAGCCTGAGCTTGGGGGAGTATGTATTTCTCACTGACATTACATTCATGTTCACACACTAATTCTAGTTGTCGGTTTTCATACTTTTTCATTGTACTATCCATGCTAATTTATATTCTTTTCTTGTTTTCTTCTTGTGTGTTTGAAAAATATTAAGAAAAAACAAAAAAAAATAGTTGTAGCCTTCAACTAGTTTACATTCCATGCTTGTAGTAGTGATATTAAAAGAAAACCCAAAAATATTTCCTGTTCTTTTTTTGCTTGTTGGGAGCTTTCCCGTGTAAATAGTTTTGTTTCTTTTCTTTTTCTTTGGGGGTCGAGACGAGAAGACCATGATGAAAATGTTGAGTGGCTCTCATATGCATTATTGTTGGTCTAACCAAGAGTCCATATTAACTTGTGTTCTCCTTTATATTAAATGTTTGCAGATTCCAGCTTAGTCGAATGCATGTGCACTATTATTATTATCCACACTATTCGGTCGTGCGAGTAAAAGGCAATAATGACGATATATGATGAAAATATTGAGATGAGAAAAGCTGGTATGAACTCGACCTATCTTGTTTTTGTAAATATGATTAGCTCATCGTTCCTGATTCAGCCTATTATGGATGAAACATGTTTGTAATGACAATTAGAGATTATAGTTGCTCATGCCATGCTTAATTAGCTAGGAGTTTATAATGGTTTACCTTGCGTGCTAGCATGCTATTAAAATGGTTGTGATGTGGTATGATAGGGTGGTATCCTCCTTTGAATGATTCGAGTGGCTTGACTTCGCACATGTTCACGCATGTAGTTGACACAAAATCAGCATAACCTCCACGATATCTATTTATATTAAAAAGTACTTGACGAGATCACAAAAATAAAGATAATTAGCTTAAAAATCTCACAATAATTATAAACATCCGACCTTTAATTTATTAGATTAAATAACCACAACCAGTAGATTAGAGTTGATGGAAATTACCCACCTATGCCATGGACAAACTTTCCATGGGCCTTTTCTATTGATTAGTTCCCTGTAACTTATTCTGCCCTAAAAAAAGGTTTCCCATCCTCATGTCGGCGCCGCCTCTCCTTCCTACAGGCTGCACCACCATGGGATCATCTCAGAGCTAGCTGGGTAACCCTTACTTGAAGCCACCGCCAGCATATAGGTAATGTCCGTCTGGGTTTCATGATTTATTAAAGAGTCGCGCTAACTGCCACACGTGTGGCAGGAAGGGAGACGCACCACACGTCTTTAATGTAAGCAGATTGCCACGTCATCGCATGCATTCATGCACGAATCTTTTTGGATTTTCAGTTTTTAAAATGTTTTATCTCTTAAACGAAAAATCCGATTGAAAATCCATTTTCACCATTAAATCCCTCGCGATGAGATCTTCGAAACTAGATCCCATGTTGATATGTTTTGATGAAATTTTTTTTGGATTAAAAGTTGCCATGTCTATTGCATATGAATTGCCATGATGTTTACACTGAAGTTGCCATGATATGTTTCAGCTATTTTCTTCTACATTTAAAAGTAAATTTTGACATTTATAAAATGGGGAATTAAGAAACTAGACTTGCCATGAACCATAAACTAAAATTGCCATGATACATGCACGTAAAATTGCCATGGTTCATACAAAAAATAATTTTCATGGTCAAAGTACTGGAGTTGCCATCATCAAAATACTAAAATTGCCATGATCTACAAACTAAAATTGCCACATGGCAACTTTAGTTTAAGCCCTATGACAACTGCAGTGTAAACATCATGGTAACTTCTGGCAAAAAAATAATAATTCGTCGAAACATATCAACATGGGGTCTAGTTTTGAAGATCTCGTCGAGACGGATTTAATGGTGAAAACGGATTTTTAGTTCGCTTTTTTATTTAGGAGATACAACATTTTTAAGCCGAAAACCAAAAAAAAATTCTGCTGATGTCATCTATTCATACGTGGCAAAATGAGTGGTGGTGGAGGCGTGTGGGCGATGTGCAAACGCCTATACGTGTGGGTGTTAACATTTCCGTTATTAAATCAAATCAACTCTCCCCGTGTGCAATTTGTGCGATTAATTTGCGTTTCCGGCCGGCCGCAGGTTTATTAGCTAGCGAGGCTACCTTTACTTGCTGTGTATATGAGTGTATTGCTAATTTTCTATTGATCTAGCTAGCTTTGTGTATGCGGGCATCTTGCCAATTGATTGGAACCGATCTGGCTAGGTTTGTGCAGCTGTCAATCTGGAGCATGACAACCGCTGTGATCTGGCGGACATAATGATCCGTGGAGAGCAAGATGATACGTACATATACCCGGCATATAGACCGCGGATTTCCAACAGATGAACGACCGACATTATCTATGGGACATAATGATCCGCGGAGAGCAAGGTCATACGCACGTGTACCCAGCATGAAGACCATGGATTTCCCATGGATGAACGACCAGCGTGATCTAGAGGACATAATGATCCTTAGGTCCTAACGCTCGCTCTCTACAGATGAGAGCATACATCGCTCGCCCTCTACAAATGAGAGCATACATCTGTATCAGGCACCTCAACTCAACATCTAGATAAGCAGATTACACTGATGGGATCCTTTGTGCCGGTCAGCATCAGATAAACAGAAATTCACGACAGCAAACTATCCTACATGTATGTCGGCCATGTTGCCCAGGAGGACCACATGCACAAGCCCTCTAGGTGATCGAGCTACGCATCGGTAAGTGCATAACAAAATATAAACACATTAATGACTGAGATTACCCTATACCCTTCCATAATAAAGGGCAGGATAGTTCTTTTCAAAAGTACAACCGTGCAGAGACCTCGTGTGAGTGCCCTCCGTACGACTGGGCCGGCCCAACGGGGGCAAGGCCACTTATACTATTTAAAAGCGCGATATAAAATTCCTGAGAAAATAAGAGAAAGCATCCACGAGGAATGGAACTCCCAACCTCGTCCAACTAATTAGGCTTCTTACCATTCAGGTACACTACCACTTCTGTTGTTAAGAAGCACGAAACATATAAGGCACCGCTATGGTTCAGGTACCGTTGCATCAGACGTGGCCGGGTCTTTCTCCACGTAGTTTCCTTTGAATCTGCATCAAGGAATTAATTGGTCCCGTTTATCTGCTTCCTAGAATTAATTCATCCCAAAAATCACGGTTAGATGGAATGGAACGTGGGTCCAGCTTGCTTTCCTTGTCATTTTGTTTCTCAAACTAATCAGACCCACAAACCCACAAATCAAGCTACGACATATTCTTTTATTTTGTACTGGATAGACTTTTGTTTCTTTCCTTCTAAAGTTAGCTCCCCATACATGTCAAATTTGCTTCCATTGAATAAAGTTTTATGTCCAATGTAACTATTTGTTCAGAAACAAACTGTTGTATCAATTTTCTATTATTTTCCATCAAGAAGCATATTTTACTTTTGGTGTTACTCGACCTTGTTACTTCTGACGCCACTGAACTTTGCTTCGATCTAAAGTGAGTCAATTTGATAAAAAATATGATTCCCTAATATTCATAATCTTGCCTTAGTCACACTACTTCCATATATGCTTATGATATTCGCTTCATGTTCATATAATGCGAAACAACGACAATTTCTGTTTTTTCGTTTATTAATGTCTCTTTCTTTTTTGAACTTTAATATTTCTTTTTTAAACCTGTTTAAAATTTTGAAATATTGTTTGAAAACCAAAAAATGTTCTTTTTTCTAAATATTGTTTACAACTTTAAAAAATATTCTAGATTGTCAATTGATGGATGTCAGAAATCAACGTGCTTTCAAATGCCTACCAGAACACCATCCATTGCATACGATCTATTTTTTGGACATCCTTCAAATGACCCTAACTTTTGCAAGCAGGTGGGCATGCCCATGGTAGGAATCCCTGCCCGGTTTGAACGACATTCTACATCATATGCAAGTTGCGACATGTCCGGCCATTTATCGGCTTTTATAAGGAGAAAAATCTAGAAAATGCAAAACTTGTCGAATACCTAAACAATTTGGCATGGTGCTTTGAATTGGCCATACAAGGCCATGAAAAAAAATGAGGCCATTTAAGGGATGTGTTCATACAAGGCCATGGAAAAAAATGGGGCCATTTCAAAGATGTCAAGAAATAATGTGTTCTCACATGGAGCCTTCTTGCCTACCCGAACACCCTCTGTTAAACAAGGTCTTGTTTTGTACATCCTTGAAATGAACCCAACTTTTGCAGCAAGGTGGGTATGCCCATGATAGGAATCTAGGCAAGGTTTGAACTATTTCCAACAGTGTATGCAAGTTGTGACACATCTGACTATTTATTAGCCTTTTTTCACCCAAAAACTTCAGAAAATGCAAAATTTATTAAAAATCCAGACAAGTTGGCATGGTGCCTTGAATTGGTCATACAAGGGCATGAACAAAAAAAGAACCATTTCAAGGATGTCGAGAAACAACCTGCTCTCAGAGCTTTCTGGCACTCGAACATCCTCCATTCAACATGGTCTATTTTTGAACATTCTTGAAATTACCTTAACTTTTGCAAGCAGGTGGGCATGCCCATGCTAGGATCCATGCCAGGTTTGAACGATTTCCGATGCCGTATGCAAGTTGTGACACGTCCGGCCATTTATCGGCCTTTTTTCACTGAAAAAACTCCATAAAATGCAAAACTTGTTAAAAAAACTCAAACAACTTGGCATGCTGCCTTGAATTGGTCATAAAAGGGCATGAAAAAAAAACTAAGGTCATTTCAAGGATGTCGAGAAACAATGTGCTCCCAGACGGAGACTTCTGGCACCCTTGTTGGGCTGTACAACATGCATCTCGAATAACGAAATTCCTATTCTGATCCTGAGATCAAATGCACCCTTGTGAACTTTAAAAATTAAAAAAATTAGTAAACAAAATAAACAAATCAGTAAACTTTGACAAATTTTTGCATGCTGCAAAATTTGAGCACGAAATGACATTCGTGGAAGTCGTGACAAAAAAAAATTAGTACTTCAAAATGTTTATAAAACTAGCATTCTTGGAGCATTGATTTTGTTTGCTTTTTGTCACGGTTTCCATGAATATCATTTTGTTCCGTGGCAAGCATATAGAGCATTTGTCAGAATATACAAAGAAAATTCATAACTTTTTAAGTATTTTTTCGATTTACCGTTCATCAGGGGGTGCATTTGAGCTTAGGATCAGCTACTCCACGTCCCTCGAATAATAATTATTCTCTTATATTTGTATGTGTGAAGCAAATCACAACTTACTAGATTTTTTTATAAGAAAGGAAATTTGGTGTGATTTATGGGAAGCAATTTCCGGCTAATGGTCAAGTACTGTAAATCTTTTTTTTTCAAGTACTATAAATCTACCATATGTTGATGTGTACGTTCAATCAGGAAACACTAAATTAGAAAGCAACGAGAGGGTGCATATCTAGCGGACGTGTTTAGCGGAACGATTAACTAGAGCAATGAATTAAGGATCGAGGATCCAAACCAACAAACCATGTGTGGGCCATATTAAAATATTGGACCTCTATAGTCTGATGGGCAGCCCGGTTTTTAACTAAGAGCAGTGTCATATCATAATGATCACAAGAGTTAATCACAAGAGTTAAGGTGGTTTGTTGGTTACCACTTTTCATACAATGGCTAGAGGTCTCGAGTTCGAAGGTACGTGTTTACCTATTTTTTGAACTTTAATAGAAGAGAACAAAAGGGTGTTAGTGGGCCGGCCCAGGCCCAGGCCGGAGGGGTACTTGCATGACGTATGTACGGACGGTTACCCAACATACATACAAAACTAGATACGATTTGACAAAGGTCTATATTACCCTTTATACGTTTTGTAAGGGGGGGGTCTACCAAAGCGAGGCTCTATATTGTATCACATATGGTCTATAATATTGTGATATATTTTGATTAATCTTTCTTCTTATCTACTCCCTCCGTTCCAAAATAGATGACCCAACTTTGTACTAAAGTTAGTATAAAGTTGGGTCATCTATTTTGGAACAGAGGGAGTATTACACTCTATAGACCTGAGCAGTTACATTATATGAGTTCTGCAGTATGTTGGATGCAATTATTTGATACGCCTTTTTATAGATGTATTGTGTGCACGGAAGGTCATGCTTATGTATAGAAGTTGTATATCCTCCTCAGCTCCGCCGACACCTCTAGGGTATCTGGTGATGCGTTGCAGCAGAATCACAACTTGACCTTGAACTTGATTAGATCTGCAAAGTTATCACCAGAAATAATGGGCAAACAAAATTAGAACAGCTTGGACATAGAGAAATAATGGAACGACTTCCTTCTCATGCTTGGACACGGAAGTCATGTGCGCAGCTTGCTAGGAAGTTAACTAAATTTTCGTTTAGCAGTAAGGAGAGCTGCATATACTTTCCTATGTACCTACTCAAACCATATGGTATGCATTTAAGATGGCGGTGTATTGTCTTCATTTTTTTCTTTGTGCTTGAGGGATTTGTGTGTTTTTTCTATGTTAGTCTACTCTTCAGAAGTCGAATGATTTATACAATGTTATAGACAATGATATTTATGTCATTGTTCATCTGAAGCTTGACACTGTTCAGAAGTTGAATGCTATATGCCAATTTAATAGACCGAATGCTATTTGGGCCATTGTTCATCTGCAGCTTGAACTTAATTAGGTATAGGCAGGAAAAATTCAGAAGGCTTGGAGGTGGAACAATAATACATCATTTCCTTCTCATGTGGTAGGGCACCTCACGTGTTTTTCCTAACCTGACATATATGGACAGGGTGCTCAAGGAGAACAAAATGTACAACACACGTAGGCGAGTCAGTAGTTCAGTGAGCCTTTACTGTTATCCGTTCAAGCAATCATAAAATAATTTCTTCCAACAACATTGAATGAACTTCTTGATGCAACTTTTTTTTGAACGTAACTTCTCTATGCAACTTGGTACAGATGAAAGTCCTAAACAACATCGTTGCCCAAAAAATCTTTTTAGGACAACTGATAATAATCCGCTTCCATTGTCGATAAACCCTTATATAAAACTTTGGTTGGTGTGATTTTTAAAACCAAAACTAAAGGCTATAAGTATGTGATTCTTCTCTAGAGCTCTTGATCTATAATAAAAACGATGTGAAGTTTTAATTCTGTCTGATGTTTCTATTTGTTTGATAGGTATTTGTGTGTGGAACGTCAGAGTTAGGATGTGTGAACTACTACAGGCCACCTTTGTCTCCTAGATTTTTTGCGTATTACACTACTTCTTTGTCTCTTTGCAATTTAAGGTATATAGCAACCTACATTACAGAAAAAAGCATATCAAAATACTGGCCATGTTACACATAAGGTTTATCAAAATTGTACAATCCATAGGAAGATAGCCCGAGGTTTGTATTGAAAAGAAGATCAATTAACATCAGGGTCAAAAAAATAATGCATATTATCACATAAGCATACAACTATATCATGTCCATGTGCTGATGTATCTATGGTACTGTGATGGATCTAGCCGGCACAGATTAAGCATAAATGTCTCGAATAGAGATCAGAAGTGGATCGCCAATGGAAAGAGCGAGTGAACTATGTTGATGAATATGATAAAAAGATAGGAGGGAGAGATATGCCAAAATTTAAAAAGAAACTGCGTGTAATTTATATTTTTCTACTGCATTACATTTGCATGCAATTCATAATTCCGGGAATTACTTATAATATTTTTTCCAAACATTGAATGGCCCATGCTTCTACTCTACTGTCCCACTCACATATGTATTTCCTTTCTATATAAAAAATTAAATGGTGCAACATGTATACCTTTAGAATTTATATTTACATAAAGTAAGATCATCGTATATTCAGTACAAGATTAAAATGTTTAATGTGACTGGTCATAAAAAATATAGTTAGTGTAGCATGCATAATTATAAGGCATGTGATAAATGGATAACATGTTTATTTATATGTAAATAAAAATCTGACCATACCTAAGACAAAACTATGCTCGCAGAAGTCTTGTATTTGTAAATGCCATCACATTTGATTCCAATTTTTCTTTAGACAAAATAAATTATATGTTCGCATTGCAAAACATTACAAATTCTAGCCCGTGCATCGAGCGGGCCACTCCGCTAGTTTATGTTCATGGTGATTTATATCCTACTCATGCTTGCACACATTGTTGGTTAATCTTAGTGCATGTTCATGACTGTTGTCGCTCTCTAGTTAGTCGCCTCACAGTCTCTTTCTAGTCTGCACTTGTACTAAGCGGGAATACTGCTTGTGCATCCACTTCCATAAACCCCAAAGTTGTTCCATATGAGTCCACCATACCTTCCTATATGCGGTATTTATCTATCGTTCCAAGTAAATTTGTATGTGCCAAACTCTAAACCTTCAAATGAAATTATGTTTTGTATGCTCGAATAACTCATGTATCAACTAGGGTTGTCTATATCTTCCATGCTAGGTGGGTTATTCTCATGATGAGTGGACTCCGCTCATCATTCACGAGAAAATGTCCAGTAACCGGGATGCCCAGTCCCATGCTCAAATCAAATCAAAATAATTGCAAACAAAACTCCCCCAGGATTGTTGTTAGTTGGACGGCACCCGTTGTTTCGGGCCAGCCATGGATTGATGCTCGTTGGTGATGGGGGATTATAAACTTTACCATTCTGTTTGGGAACCGCCTATAATGTATGTAGCATGGAAGATATCGAGATCTCTTGGTTGTTATGTTGACAATGAAAGTATGCCGCTCAAAATATTATTTATCTCTGTTTCAAAACTCGAGCTCTGGCACCTCTGCAAATCCCTGCTTCCCTCTGCGAAGGGCCTATCTATTTACTTTTATGTTGAGTCATCATCCTCTTATTAAAAGGCACCAGTTGGAGAGCACCGCTGTCATTTGCATGCATTGCTATTAATTTATATTGAGTATGACTTGACTGGATCTCTTTTGCCATGAATTACAATGCCTAGTCAGTCCTTGATCTTCAGGGGTGCTCTGCATTTATGTTTTGCGGTCTCAGAAAGGGATAACGAGATACCATCTTGTTATATCATATTATGATCGTTTTGAGAAAGTGTTGTCATCCGAGATTTATTATTATTGCTCTCTAGTTGATTGTGCCATCGATATGAGTAAACATGATACCTAAGTGTTATTGTGAATATGGTTAGTTCATAATCTTTGCTGAAAACTTGAATGCTGGCTTTACATATTTGCAACAACACGATCAAACAGAGTTTGTAAAAGTTTTTCTTTATCACTTTCAGTTTGTTAACTGAATTGCTTGAGGACAAGTGTCAGGACCCCGATCCTAAGTCACACCGATCTAGCATGTAACACATCATATCCCTTTGCAGCCTCACGCACGGTATTCCCACAGGTGCCACCTTACCTAGCCCGGGACCGTTTGCGCCTTTTGGCTCACGTATATGATAGTGCCGCTAGCATCCATATGACAAAGAACCCGGGCTGACATGGCTAGTCGTGAACCCAAACTGGCACTAACTTACAGGGACAGGCATACATGACCCAGCAACGAACGTGTCGGTCATCAGCGAGTGAATCCGGGTTGTAGCAACTGGGCTACCAGGACTCCTGTAAACCGGGCTGTAGCAGGCTAACAGGACTCCGGTAGACACCGTGTGACATTTCCCCGAAGGGACAGACACAGGAACGAAGAAGGACACATGCCGGCCAACCTAAGTGTTCCGGAGCAGTAGCAAGCTACCAGAGCTCAGTGGAAGCACTAGGAGACATTTCCCGGTAAGAGAGGCTACCAAGGATAAACAACTCGATAGTCAGATCCCACACATACCAAGCATTTCAATAACATACACACAATATGCTCGATATATGCAAATACAACATTGCATCACAACATGACTCTACGACTCAAGTATTTTATTCAGTAGGCTCCGAGGAGCAAGATATTACAAACATGGGTCTCATGACCCAACACTCAGAGCATACAAGTCAAAGCACAAGAGGAAGCTTAACATGTCTGAGTACAGACATCTACAAATGAAAAAGGCTGAGAAGCCTGACTATCTACCAGATCCTGCCGAGGGCACAAGATCGTAGCTAAGGTAACAAGCTAAATGTCGAAGTCCACGCGGTACTACTAGCGAGACTGAAGTCTCTCTGCAAAAACATAAAATAGGCAAACATGAGTACAAATGTACCCAGCAAGACTTACATCAGAACTAACTACATATGCATCATTATCAACAAGGGGATGGTGGGGTTTAACTGCAGCAAGCCAGCTTTGACTCGGTGGCTATCCTGAACTACGACTGCAAGTAACTCTTTTGAGGTGGCGCACACGAGTCCACATATTCACCATATCAATACACCACTATGGATCCGCCCCCGTCTCCCTACGAGAATGCCATCCATGGCACTCACGCTTATCTTGCGTATTTTAGAGTATCCACTTTCACTTGTCTATGAACTGTACAGGCAACCCAGAAGTCCTTTACCGCGGACACAGCTATTCGAATAGATCATATTAACCCTGCAGGGGTGTACTTCTTCACACACGCTCTCGCCACTTACCGCCATGTACACGTCATGTATCTCGGCAACCTTCAAGCGGAAGCCTAGTGAGGGAGTCGGCCACGACCTAACTAACCACACAAGTCTCTCGTCCAGGTTTATCGCCTATTCCGGTTCCATCCGCAAGGAGATCCGGCCGGGGTGTCGCTCACGGCCCCAAACGATGTGTGCAGGGTTCCCAAGCCCACCATCCGGGTGCTACTTGGTACACCGGGCCACTGTGCCTAGTCTGTCCCAAGCCCATCTATACCGGGTGCCACTTGGTAGACTACTAACACTACCTACAAACACCAGAAACTAGTTGCAACTCCTGGACAGAGATCAAGTTGATTAATAAGCCGAGAGGGGCCGAGTTACCGGAACCCAATGTGTGGTAGTAGCTGTTCATGGATCACAAACATAGAACTCAGTTCCTGAGGACGGCTGCAATGAGACAACCCACCATATACTCCTACATGGCCTCTCACCGCTACCTTTACCAAATCGTGTTCACACACTTAGCTCACACATAGTAGGACATGTTCACACGCCTCTGATTCATCCCCGATGAATCAGACCTGACTCAACTCTAAGCAGTAGCAGGCATGACAAACAAGCATGAATGATTAGGCACAACAGGGCTCAAACAACTCCTACTCATGCTAGTGGGTTTCATCTATTTACTGTGGCAATGACAGGTCATGCAAAGGATAAAGGGGTTCAGCTACCGCAACAAGTAACAGATGAATCGGTGTTGTCCTAATGCAGTAAAAGAGAGCAGGAGCGAGAGAGTAGGATTGTATCGGAATGAACAAGGGGTTTTTGCTTGCCCGGCACTTCTGAAGATAATATAGTTCTTCATCGGTGTCATCGATCACATCGTCGGTACACGTCTACTGAGAGGGGACAAGCACCGACAAACAAAGAAGAAACACAATCAATCCAATGCAACAATATGATGCATGAATGTGACATGGCAATATGCTGTGGTTTGTGCTAATGCAACTAGAACCAGATTAAATGAAGTTGGTTTGAATCCAAGATTCAAATTCAAACTCCACATGTGGTTATTTAAATGCCATTTAATTGAATTGTCCTAAACAGTAGTCATAAGTTGTTCTAACATGCATGAAATTGGTATAGATGGATAGATTGGATTTTCTGATCATTTTTCATATATAATTTGTTTCATTTGGAGTTATGGTTGAATTTATATGATTTCTAGAAGTTTAGGGCATTTTCTGGAATTTCCTGAATAAACTTAAATCCAGAAAATGCTTTATTGTGTCAGGGTGACGTCATTGTGATGTCAGCAGTCAACAGGGTTGACCCAAGTCAAACCTGACGCTGGGACCCACATGTCAGTGACTAGCTAACTCATCTAAATTAATTAGTGTTAAACTACTACTAACTAAAAATGTCAGTGGAGTAATTAAACTTAATTAAAAACTAATCTAGGATTAGCTGGGGCCTGGGCCCACTCGTCAGTGACTCAGGGGGAGTTAAACTAGGGTCAAACCGGGTCAAACTCGCCGGAGTTGACCCGGGGCTCGTCGCCGGCAGGGCCAGGGACGGCGGGGAGGTGCGGGTTTCCTCCTCCGGCGACCAAATCGACGGCGGAGAGCGGCTATGTGGAGATGGAGCTCGCGCGCGTCGAGTGGTGGCGGTGGGAGATGCTGGGGTGGCCGGAAACGTCGCCGGCAACGGCCTTGGCGGTCGCCGGAGTTCGGGTCTCAGCGGTTTCGGCGTTGCGGTTCACAGCAGGAGCAATTGGAGGGGGTTTTGGGCTTCTGGCATTGCGCTTAGCACGGCTGTGCGCTCGGTTGTAGCTCTAGGTGACGGTAGCCACGGTGGGGTCATGGCCGGCAGAGCCGAGCTCGCGGCTCTGGTGGAATCGGCGGCTACAGGACAGGAATGAGCTCGGGGAGGAAGGGGAAAGACGCAGCAGCTCACATCAAGTTGAACGGAGGTCTCTGCATGCTCGGGGAGGGGCTGGTGTCGACGGGAGATCGCCGGCGATCTCGGTGGCTCGAGGAGGAAGAAGACGTCGGGGACGGCGCTCCGGGGTTCTTCCAGTCGCGTGTTCTGGTGGAGACGGCGTAGAGGTCGACGGCGGACCTTCTTGGCGCGTCGGAGAGGCGAGGGGTGGACGGTGTCCGTGTCTACGGCAAGCGGTGGCGACGGTAGCATTCGACCGTGCGTGTGAGAGAGTGTCAGAGGGGAGGAGGAGCACGCGGAGAGTGGGAGAGGGCCAGAGGGGTTGCGTGGCATCGTCCAGACGCGTCGGGGAGGCAGGAGGTGGCAAGCAGGAGGTGGCCGCGTTCGGCTGCGTGCTCGCCACGCACCTACTTCTCCTTCTGGCAGAAGGTTGAAGAAGCAGGCAGCGTTGGCTGGGCTGGGCCAGCCAACTAGGCCGCCAGGTGGCTGGCCAGGTGGGCTTTGGTGGGCACCAGGTAAGTCCCAGGCAAGTCTCTCTCTCTCTTTTATTTATTGTTTCTGTTTTCTATTATTCTGTAGTCTTTAGGGCTTTATTTAAAATACTTAAACATATCCAAAGTTCATGAAACTAATCATGGCTACTGTTTAGAATATATCCAAAAGTAAACATTTTAGTTCATGATTATTTGAGCATTTAAAATATTTTATAGTATTTAAATGCCCAAATGAAAATACCATATGATTTAATTCAGAGCCCAAATATGTCATGGAGAAATGTGCAACACCTCTGGTTACTGTTTCCAGCATTTTCTAGAAATGATGAACATTTTTGAAAGACATTTGGATTCACTGAAATTATTTTTGTTGAACCTAGTGAATTCCTTTGATGCTAGGGTTTAAGCAATCCCTATTTCAAGTTTTCAAAAGAATTTAAACATGATGCATGGAAGCTAAAGCAAAGACAAGCAAGGCCTGAACTGGGGATGTGACAACTCACCCCCACTAAACAAAAATCTCGGCCCGAGATTCAAGACGTGAGGTAAGAGGGAAAAATGGACACCAACTAACAAAATCTTCATGATCCAATTGCTCTTCTCGAAAATGTTGATTCATTGCATCATCTTGGTCTTGACATCTTGCTTTGAGAACTTCATTCAACATGACCACGAGAAGAAATGAAAACTCTAGAAGAATCAATCTTCTCGAGGATCGAGCAACTGACGATCAACTCACGGAATGAGGCATAGAACACCTCTTGAGATGAGAAGTTCAAACACACTTCGGGAGGGATGGAAGAACAGATGGCGGGGTTCCATTTGGTAGGCAACAACTCCATGCTTGAGGAGATGGTGAATGGTTTCAAGATAGCGATGAAATAATTGCCATGATTCCATAACAGGGCACCTTAGAGAAGGTGACACGTAGAATTATTCCCTTAAGTGGCAAAAAGAATTACCTTTGATTCATAGGTCATTGAAACTCTTTATACCAGCCTAGGGAAAATCACAATTGATCGTCTGAAGTAATTCGAAGGACTGGCATACTCAGTTTGGAAAGGAAACTAGAGTTATAAGACAACAGGCAAACTGAAGGCACATCCCAATTGATACCGAGAATATAACCTAGTGTGTGAGCATGCTCTCAAGAACTTGAGCATCTCCATATTCATCATGGTTTTACCAATATCCGTGTCAAGGATCCTGGCAACACAACATACTACCATGATGAGTAGTGATGGACGATGCAGACGCAAAGGAAGATAACACTTTCTTAGATTTCACCTTAGTGAGGCCAAGGAAACAAAATCTAGATGATCGACGGAGAGACATTTAGCACTCCGCTTCTAATGTTCTCCTTGATGTGCTAGTGTAACCCATTTACATGGTTTGGTATCTAGAACATCAAGTAAAAGGCCGGACTTCAGGAACACAAAAATCCATAAGGGGCAACTAGGAAATAAATCCTATGAAATCTTCGTGGGAGGTGGCCAACTTCTTCAATGAAGATACTACAATAATAGGTCTTCCGGCTGGGTGTGTTGGCCACGACATCCACTTTACCGGTTATCGAGGGACCAATATTATAGTTCTTGGGAAATGTTCCAACCATCATATCTGCCTGAGATTCAAATCTGGTTGGTGTCAGGATATTCCAGACACATCAAGTCTAGAAGGAAAAATGAAAGTTTGCAACACAAATCGACGAGATGACGTTGCGAGATTCTCGGGAATAAACTACGATAGCAAGCTCCAAAACATGAGCTGGTTCTGCTACATACATGTGAACACGCTGTCCCAGACAAGCATGACCACGTAGTAGTCTTACAATAAAACACTACCGAGTTTTGGTTGGGAACCATCAACGAGGATATGGAAGTCCTAACATAAGTCCGGATTAGCTCTTATGAAGGAATTCATTTTCCTGGAATAAATCAGTTAGTGGCTTGGTGTGCTAGGGAATTCATATGGAATGAAGATGATCAGTCTAACAGGCCACATAATACTTCGCACGTGCATAACTGACTTGGGATGATTCCAGAGGAGGTAAAAACAAGCCTTCTCAAATTCATGGCGGCAACTAGCATCAAGTGCACATGAATTAGAGGGACTCACTTCTTTCGTCCAAACATATGCTTCATGAATGAGTCATGAAGATAATGATTATAAAAGTTTCCAATACCAGCTGGATATTTATCATGAATCATGGGGAATGGTAAAAGTATTGTCGATGGCTCAACAACATGTCATCCAGATTTCCATGAAGATGTAATTCCATAATTATGTGAACACGGTGATAGCATTAGTCAGACCAAAAGATATAATGGTGTATGCTCGAGGGATCAACCACGAGTAAGACAACATTAAGAACATCGTTGGTTCTGATTTGATTTGATGATAGCCCATAATCAAATCAAAGTTTGAACAAGACAATAGACCGAACAACTGACCACGGGGATCAGTTGATGAAGATATCATCTCTCTTCAACATACATACAAGATACCCCTTAAAATGATCTAAATCGAACAAGCTTTTATCTTCCAACTCTCCAAGTTTTTGTTTAGCTTATCCAACTAGCTCAGGGTATCCAACACGGATTCTTGGAGAAAGGGTGGTTTACAAGAAACCAACTCGATCACGAACTCAACATAGCGGTCAGGTGACAACCTGGTAACACTTCCGAGAAGATATTCGGAAAATCACAAACCACCAATATGTTACTAAGCTCGAGAACACTCTTGCTTTCCAGGGCAAGACGATATGATCAAAGAGCGAGGAATTGACAAAATCCTAACTCATTGACCGAAGAGTGCACCAGGAGATAAGGACTAGGTAGCACGATCAACCTTAGAATGAGGATTCAATAACCAACACGCTAAGAATGAAATTTTTGTCCTTTAACTACCAAGCAACAGAGTTGCTAGGAGTATTGATTTCACACACCACGATTCAGTTGTCGGCATTCCGGTTACAATAATAGGTAAACCGAGGAATGAACCATGATGGCAAGAAGTATCACTGCGTCAAAATTTCATAAGAGGTGGTGCAATTCTCATGACAATCCTGACATAAAGAGGGCAACACTCCAAGGTAGAACAGAATCAAAAGCTGGATTGGCATTTGATTTGCGGATTACAACTGCTTTGACCCAATCCTGGATGTGGATGAGGTACTAGAGTTGTTTCTCGTAGTCATTCCGGAATAGAATGGCTTGACAGACCACAAGAGTAATAGGCATCGATGAACGAATGCACACATACTCTTGAATATAAATTGATAGACGAGGGTCAGAAGACGACTAAGGGGGACAACTCAAAAGAATATACAATTTTCTGATTTGTGGACGCATAGGTTGGTATGTCAAACGAAGTTCAATAGGTTTCTTCTGGATAAGCCATGCAGAAAGGTAAGACTGGCAAATTCACAATTCTTGAATAGAGAACCCATTAAGAGCATTCTGGTTGTGATCTTTCGGTCCAACGAGGAACTTCTGCCATAAATAGTTCATGGTATTGGAAGAACGAAATACCACGGACCTCGAGGACTAATGCAAAGGTTACTAATATCCTAAAGGAACGAGCAAAGAGTACCAACATGAGGTAAGTGGGGTGAATCTCGGGTTCAAGAACCTAGAAATAGAATACCTACTACTAAGTGGCATCACGGGATGCTTTCGAGAATGATGGCCAGAATCATCACACTGGGAACACAAAGCATGGCTAGATTGCTAGGTGATACTCTAGACACCTAGGGTCATAATAATAGCTCCAACATATACGTCGAGGCAATAGAGTACCTCAACTCACCGTTATGTGTGGTTAACCTGGCCAGAGAGGACATCGGGAACGAGAAGAAGGGATTTGCAAATGCATCGGACTATTAGAAACCTGGGATGACTCGGACAACATAACGGTTGTAAATGCTCAAAAAGATTTGAGGCATGCTACAAAAATGGTGGCATAAGCACTCGATTATCATAATATCAAGGTTCTGAGATCAACTATGAACATACATAAGATAGTAGGAGCTGAACTCAAGTTTAGAACCATCACTGCTATAGGTCTACGGATTAGTAACACGTGATCCTGATAGAAAGATGGGAAGCCTAGTTCTTAATCCCTGTAGAAAAGATAAGATGACTCAGATCAGAGGGCATAAGGTATAAGTAGTAAAAAGAGCCTTACGTTCCCAACCACAATAGATTCCCTTATATAACTAAAGAATTTCTAGACTCAACTTCGACCAGTTTGGCTTCGTAATCCTACAGTCAGTCAAGCTCTGATACAAAAGCTGTCAGGACCCCGATCCTAAGTCACACCAATCTAGCATGTAACACATCATATCCCTTTGCAGCCTCACGCACGGTATTCCCATAGGTGCCACCTTACCTGGCCCGGGACCATTTGCGCCTTTTGGCTCACGTATATGATAGTGCTGCTAGCATCCATATGACAAAGAACCCGGGCTGACATTGCTAGTCGTGAACCCAAAGTGGCACTAACTTACAGGGACAGGCATACATGACCCAGCAACGAACGTGTCGGTCATCAGCGAGTGAATCCGGGTTGTAGCAACTGGGCTACCAGGACTCCGGTAAACCGGGCTATAGCAGGCTAACAGGACTCCAGTAGACACCGCATGACATTTCCCCGAAGGGACAGACACAGGAACGAAGAAGGACACATGCCGGCCAGCCTAAGTGTTCCGGAGCAGTAGCAAGCTACCAGAGCTCAGTGGAAGCACTAGGAGACATTTCCCAGTAAGAGGGGCTACCAAGGATAAACAACTAGATAGTCAGATCCCACACATACCAAGCATTTCAATAACATACACACAATATGCTCGATATATGCAAATACAACATGGCATCACAACATGACTCTACGACTCAAGTATTTTATTCAGTAGGCTCCGAGGAGCGAGATATTACAAACATGGGTCTCATGACCCAACACTCAGAGCATACAAGTCAAAGCACAAGCGGAAGCTTAACATGTCTGAGTACAGACATCTACAAATGAAAAAGGCTGAGAAGCCTGACTATCTACCAGATCCTGCGAGGGCACAAGATCATAGCTGAGGTAACAAGCTAAACGTCAAAGTCCACGTGGTACTACTAGCGAGACTGAAGTCTCTCTGCAAAAACATAAAATAGGCAAACATGAGTACAAATGTACCCAGCAAGACTTACATCAGAACTAACTACATATGCATCATTATCAACAAGGGGATGGTGGGGTTTAACTGCAGCAAGCCAGCTTTGACTCGGTGGCTATCCTGAACTACAACTGCAAGTAACTCTTTTGAGGTGGCGCACCCGAGTCCACATATTCACCATATCAATACACCACTATGGATCCGCTCCCGTCTCCCTACGAGAACGCCATCCATGGCACTCACGCTTATCTTGCATATTTTAGAGTATCCACTTTCACTTGTCTATGAACTGTACAGGCAACCCAGAAGTCCTTTACCGCAGACACGGCTATTCGAATAGATCATATTAACCCTGCAGGGGTGTACTTCTTCGCACACGCTCTCGCCACTTACCGCCATGTACACGTCATGTATCTCGGCAACCTTCAAGCGGAAGCCTAGCGAGGGAGTCGGCCACGACCTAACTAACCACACAAGTCTCTCGTCCAGGTTTATCGCCTATTCGGGTTCCATCCGCAAGGAGATCCGGCCGGGGTGTCGCTCACGGCCCCAAACGATGTGTGCAGGGTTCCCAAGCCCACCATCCGGGTGCTACTTGGTACACCGGGCCACTGTGCCTAGTCTGTCCCAAGCCCACCTGTACCGGGTGCCACTTGGTAGACTACTAACACTACCTACAAACACCAGAAACTAGTTGCAACTCCTGGACAGAGATCAAGTTGATCAATAAGCCGAGAGGGGTCGAGTTACCGGAACCCAATGTGTGGTAGTAGCTGTTCATGGATCACAAACACAGAACTCAGTTCCTGAGGACGGCTGCAATGAGACAACCCACCATGTACTCCTACATGGCCTCTCACCGCTACCTTTACCAAATCGTGTTCACACACTTAGCTCACACATAGTAGGACATGTTCACACGCCTCTGATTCATCCCCGATGAATCAGACCTGACTCAACTCTAAGCAGTAGCAGGCATGACAAACAAGAATGAATGATTAGGCACAATAGGGCTCAAACAACTCCTACTCATGCTAGTGGGTTTCATCTATTTACTGTGGCAATGACAGGTCATGCAAAGGATAAAGGGGTTCAGCTACCGCAGCAAGTAACAGATGAATCGGTGTTGTCCTAATGCAGTAAAAGAGAGCAGGAGCGAGAGAGTAGGATTGTATCGGAATGAACAAGGGGGTTTTGCTTGCCTGGCAGTTCTGAAGATAATATAGTTCTTCATCGGTGTCATCGATCACATCATCGGTACACGTCTATTGAGAGGGGACAAGCACCGACAAACAAAGAAGAAACACAATCAATGCAATGCAACAATATGATGCATGAATGTGACATGGCAATATGCTGTGGTTTGTGCTAATGCAACTAAAACCAGATTAAATGAAGTTGGTTTGAATCCAAGATTCAAATTCAAACTCCACATGTGGTTATTTAAATGGCATTTAATTGAATTGTCCTAAACAGTAGTCATAAGTTGTTCTAACATACATGAAATTGGTACAGATGGATAGATTGGATTTTCTGATCATTTTTCATATATAATTTGTTTCATTTGGAGTTATGGTTGAATTTTTACGATTTTTAGAAGTTTAGGGCATTTTCTGGAATTTCCTGAATAAACTTAAATCCAGAAAAGGCTTTATTGCGTCAGGGTGACGTCATTGTGATGTCAGCAGTCAACAGGGTTGACCCAGGTCAAACCTGACGCTGGGACCCACATGTTAGTGACTAGCTAACTCATCTAAATTAATTAGTGTTAAACTACTACTAACTAAAAATGTCAGTGGAGTAATTAAACTTAATTAAAAACTAATCTAGGATTAGCTGGGGCCTGGGCCCACTCGTCAGTGACTCAGGGGGAGTCAAACTAGGGTCAAACCGGGTCAAACTCACAGGAGGTGACCCAGGGCTCGTCGCCGGCAGGGCCAGGGACGGCGGGGAGGTGCGGGTTTCCTCCTCCGACGACCAAATCGACGGCGGAGAGCGGCTACGTGGAGCTGGAGCTCGCGCGTGTCGAGTGGTGGCGGTGGGAGATGCTGGGGTGCCCGGAAACGTCGCCGGCAACGACCTTGGCGGTCGCCAGAGTTCGGGTCTCAGCGGTTTCGGCGTTGCGGTGCACAGCAGGAGCAACTGGAGGGGTTTTTGGGCTTCTGGCATTGCGCTTAGCACGGCTGTGCGCTCGGTTGTAGCTCTAGGTGACGGTAGCCACGGTGGCGTCATGGCCGGCGGAGCCGAGCTCGCGGCTCCGGTGGAATCGGCGGCTACAGGACAGGAATGAGCTCGGGGAGGAAGGGGAAAGACGTAGCAGCTCACATCAAGTTGAACGGAGGCCTGTGTGTGCTCGGGGAGGGGCTGGTGACGACGGGAGGTCGCCGGCAATCTCGGTGGCCCGAGGAGGAAGAATACGTCGGGGACGGTGCTCCGGGGTTCTTCCAGTCGCGTGTCTCGGTGGAGACGGTGTAGAGGTCGACGGCGGAGCTTCTTGGCGCATCAGAGAGGCGAGGGGTGGACGGTGTCCGTGTCTACGGCGAGCGGCAGCGACGGTAGCATTCGTCCGTGCGTGTGAGAGAGAGTCAGAGGGGAGGAGGAGCACGCGGAGAGTGGGAGAGGGCCAGAGGGGTTGCGTGGCGTCGTCCAGACGCGTCGGGGAGGCAGGAGGTGGCAAGCAGGAGGTGGCCGCGTTCGGCTGCGCGCTCGCCACACACCTACTTCTCCTTCTGGCAGAAGGTTGAAGAAGCAGGCAGCACTGGCTGGGCTGGGCCAGCCAACTGGGCCGCCAGGTGGCCTGGCCAGGTGGGCTTTGGTGGCCGCCAGGTAATTTCCAGGTAAGTCTCTCTCTCTCTCTCACTTTTATTTATTGTTTCTGTTTTCTATTATTCTGTAGTCTTTAGGGCTTTATTTAAAATACTTAAACATATCCAAAAATCATGAAACTAATCATGGCTACTGTTTAGAATATATCCAATAGTAAACATTTTAGTTCATGATTATTTGAGCATTTAAAATATTTTATTGTATTTAAATGCCCAAATGAAAATACCATTTGATTTAATTCAGAGCCCAAATTTGTCATGGAAAAATGTGCAACACCTCTGGTTACTGTTTCCAGCATTTTCCAGAAATGATGACATTTTTGAAAGACATTTGGATTCACTGAAATTATTTTAGTTGAACCTAGTGAATTCCTTTGATGCTAGGGTTTAAGCAATCCCTATTTCAAGTTTTCAAAAGAATTTAAACATGATGCATGGAAGCTAAAGCAAAGACAAGCAAGGCCTGAACTGGGGATGTGACAGCAAGTAAAGGTTTAAGCTTGGGGAGTTGATACATGTCCAATGTATCTACTTTTCCAAACACTTTTGCCCTCGTTTTGGACTCTAACTTGCATGATTTGAATGGAACCAACCCGGACTGACGCTGTTTTCAGCAGAATTGCCATGGTGTTATTTTTGTGCAGAAATAAAAGTTACCGGAATGACCTGAAAATCACGGAGACACGTTTTTGAATTAATAAAGATATTGGCGAAATAATTAGCATAAGGGGCCCACACCCTGTCCACGATGGTGCAGGGCGCGCCCCCTGCCTCGTGGGCCCCCTGGACCTCAACCGACCTCAACTCCAACTCCATATATTCACTTTCGGGGAGAAAAAAATTAGAGAGAAGGATTCATCACGTTTTACGATACGGAGCCGCCGCCAAGCCCTAATCTTCCTCGGGAGGGCTGACCTGGAGTCCTTTCGGGGCTCCGGAGAGGGGAATCTGTCGCCATCGTCATCATCAACCATCCTCCATCACCAATTTCATGATTCTCACCGCCATGCGTGAGTAATCCCATCGTAGGCTTGCTGGACGGTGATGGGTTGGATGAGATTTACCATGTAATCGAGTTAGTTTTGTTAGGGTTTGATCCCTAGTATCCATTATGTTCTAAGATTGATGTTGCTATGACTTTTCTATGCTTAATGCTTGTCACTAGGGCCCGAGTGCCATGATTTCAGATCTGAACATATTATGTTTTCATGAATATATGTGATTTCTTGATCCTATATTGCAAGTCAATTGTCACCTACTACGTGTTATGATCTGGCAAACTCCGGAGTGACAATAGTCGGGACACTTCCCGGTGATGATCGTAGTTTGAGGAGTTCATGTATTCACTAAGTGCTAATGCTTTGGTCCGGTACTCTATTAAAAGGAGGCCTTAATATCTCTTAGTTTCCAATAGGACGCCGCTGCCACGGGAGGGTAGGACAGAAGATGTCATGCAAGTTCTTTTCCATAAGCATGTATGACTATATTCGGAGTACATGCCTACATTACATTGATGAACTGGAGCTAGTTCTCTGTCACCCTATGTTATAACTGTTGCATGAGGAATCACATCGAACATAATTATCCATCATTGATCCATTGCCTACGAGCTTTTCACATATTGATCTTTGCTTAGTTACTTCTCCGCTGCCACTGTTACAATTGCTACAAAACTGCTACTATTACTTCTGCCACCGTTACCATTACTTCCATACTACTTTGCTACTAAATACTTTGGTGCAGATATTAAGTCTTTCAGGTGTGGTTGAATTGACAACTCAGCTGCTAATACCTGAGAATATTCTTTGGCTCCTGATGACCCACAAGTGTAGGGGATCTATCATAGTCCTTTCGATAAGTAAGAGTGTCGAACCCAACGAGGAGCAGAAGGAAATGACAAGCGGTTTTCAGTAAGGTATTCTCTACAAGCACTGAAATTATCGGTAACAGATAGTTTTGTGATAAGGTAATTTGTAACGGGTAACAAGGAATGAAAGTAAATAAGTTGCACCAAGGTGGCCCAATCCTTTTTGTAGCAAAGGACAAGCCTGGACAAATTCTTATATATAGAAAAGTGCTCTCGAGGATAATATTTCTAGCATTTGATCAATAAAAGGCAAAGGGTAATGATCCTTTTTAGTAGCTTTATTTAATTTGCGGAAATCAATTACCATCCTATAACCTGTAACAATTCTTTGTGGGATCAATTCATCTTTGTCATTAGGGACAACAGTAATATATCCCTTCTTAGGGACACAATGGACATGACTTACCCACTGACTATCAGCAACGGGATAAATTATACCTGCCTCCAGGAGCTTTAATATTTCTTTTCTTACCACTTCTTTCATATTAGGATTCAACCGGCGTTGGTGATCAATAACTGGTTTGGCGTCTTTCTCCAACTTAATTTTGTGTTGGCATAGAGTGGGACTAATGCCCTTAAGGTCATCAAGAGTATATCCAATAGCAGCACGATGCTTCTTCAGAGTTTTCAATAATCTCTCCTCTTCCCGCTCTGAAAGGTTAGCACTAATAATAACAGGATATATATTATTTTCATCAAGATAAGCATATTTAAGCGTATAAGGTAATGGTTTAAGCTCAGACATGGGATCACCCTTGGGTGGAGGAGGATCCCCTAGAATTTCAACAGGCAAGTTGTGTTTCAAAATAGGTCCATGTTTAAAGAATACTTCATCTATTTCTCTTATTTCATTCATAAACATATCATTTTCATGGTCTAGCAGATATTGTTCTAAAGGATCATTAGGAGGCACGACAATAGCAGCAAGACCAATAATTTCATCCTTACCAGGCAATTCTTTATCATGGGGTTGTCTACAAAATTTAGCAAAATTAAACTCATGAGACATATCCCCCAAACCAATAGTAACAACATCCTTTTCGCAATCTATCCTAGCATTAACAGTATTCAAGAAGGGTCTACCAAATATAATGGGACAGAAGTCATCTTGTGGGGAACCAAGAACAAGAAAATCAGCAGGATATTTAACTTTCCCACACAAGACTTCAACATCTCTGACAATCCCAATTGGTGAAATAGTATCTCTATTGACAAGCTTAATGGTAACATCAATTTCTTCTATCTCAACAGGTGCAATATCGTGCATAATTTATTTGTATAAGTAATGGGGTATTGCACTTGCACTAGCACGCATATCACATAAGCCATGATAACAATGATCTCCTATTTTAACAGAAATAACGGGCATGCCTACAATAGGTCTATGTTTCTTAGCATCGGGTCTAGCAATTCTAGCAGCTTCATCATAGAAGTAAATAACATGCTCATCAATGTCATATGCCAAGAGATCTTTAACCATACCAATACTAGGTTCAACTTTAATTTGCTCAGGTGGTGTAGGTGTTCTAGTATTACTCTTACAAACCACAGTTGAAGCTTTAGCATGATCCTTTATCCTAACAGGGAAAGGTGGTTTCTCAATATAAGTAGAAGGAACAATAGGATCATTATAAGTGATAGTCTTTTCTTCAACTTTAATAGGTGCAACTACTTTTACTTCAGTGAGAGGATTATATTTAAACCACTTCTCCTTAGGGAGGTCCACATGAGTAGCAAATGATTCACAGAAAGAAGCTACTATCTCAAAGTCAAGTCCATATTTAGTGCTAAATTCACGAAAAGCATCGGTATCCATAAAAGATTTAACACAATCAAACTTACGTGTCATACCTGACTCCTTACCTTCGTCGAGATCCCAATCTTCAGAGTTGCGTTTAATTCTTTCAAATAAATCCCATTTGAATTCAATAGTCTTCATCATAAAAGAACCAGTACAAGAAGTATCGAGCATGGAGCGATTGTTGAGAGAAAGCCGAGCATAGAAATTTTGAATAATCATTTCTCTTGAGAGCTCATGATTGGGGCATGAATATAACATTGACTTAAGCCTCCCCCAAGCTTGAGCGATGCTTTCTCCTTCGCGAGGCCAAAAATTATATATATAATTACGATCACAATGAACAAGTTGCATAGGATAAAACTTCTAGTGATATTCCAATTTCAATCAGATGTAGTTTCATGATCTCATATCATCACATAGCCTATGACATGTCAATGCCTCTCCCTTCAAAGATAAAGGGAAGACCTTCTTCTTGATAACATCATCGGGCATACCTGCAAGCTTAAATAATCCACAAACTTCATCCACATAAATTAGGTGTAAATTGGGATGCAATGTTCCATCTCCTGTAAAGGGATTAGCTAGCAGTTTCTCTACCATACCCGAAGTAATTTCAAAGTAAACATTTTCAGTAGGTTCAGTAGGTTGAGGAGCAACTCTTTGCTCTACTGGTTGGGGTGAAGATACCCCGAACAAGCCCCTCAAAGGATTATGTTCCATAATAACAAGTGACAGTAAATTTCAGCACACTATATAAATTTTCCCTTACCAAGTTCCACTCACAAAGGCGCCTCATTCCCCGGCAATGGCGTCAGAAAAGAGTCTTGATGACCCACAAGTGTAGGGGATCTATCATAGTCCTTTCGATAAGTAAGAGTGTCAAACCCAACGAGGAGCAGAAGGAAATGACAAGCGGTTTTTAGTAAGGTATTCTCTGCAAGCATTGAAATTATCAGTAATAGATAGTTTTGTGATAAGGTAATTTGTAACAGGTAACAAGAAATGAAAGTAAATAAGGTGCAGCAAGGTGGCCCAATCCTTTTTGTAGCAAAGGACAAACCTGGACAAATTCTTATATAGAGAAAAGCGCTCCCGAGGACACATGGGAATTATCGTCAAGCTAGTTTTCATCACGCTCATATGATTCGCGTTCGTTACTTTGATAATTTGATATGTGGGTGGACCGGTGCTTGGGTACTGCCCTTTGTTGGACAAGCATCCCACTTATGATTAACCCCTATTGCAAGCATCCACAACTACAAAAGAAGTATTAAGGTAAACCTAACTATAGCATGAAACATATGGATCCAAATCAGCCCCTTACGAAGCAACACATAAACTAGGGTTTAAGCTTCTGCCACTCTAGCAACCCATCATCTACTTATTACTTCCCAATGCCTTCCTCTAGGCCCAAATAATGGTGAAGTGTCATGTAGTCGACGTTCACATAACACCACTAGAGGAGAGACAACCTACATTTCATCAAAATATCGAACGAATACCAAATTCACATGACTACTTATAGCAAGACTTCTCCCATGTCCTCAGGAACAAACATAACTACTCACAAATCATATTCATGTTCATAATCAGAGGGGTATTAATATGCATTAAGGATCTAAACATATGATCTTCCACCGAATAAACAAACTAGCATCAACTACAAGGAGTAATCAACACTACTAGCAACCCACATGTACCAATCTGAGGTTCTGGGACAAAGATTGGATACAAGAGATGAACTAGGGTTTGAGAGGAGATGGTGCTGGTGAAGATGTTGATGGAGATTGACCCCCTCCCGCTAAGAGGATCGATGGTGATGACACTGGTGATGATTTCCCCATCCCGGAGGAAAGTTTCCCTGCCAGAACAGCTCCACCGGAGCCCTAGATTGGTTCCGCCAAGGTTCGACCTCGTGGCAGCGGAGTTTCGTCCCGAAAGCTTGCTTATGGTTTTTTCTAGGGTAAAAGACTTCATATAGCAGAAGATGGTCACCGAAAGGCTGCCAGGGGGCCCATGAGGCAGGGGGCGTGCCCTGGGGGGTAGGCCCCCCCTCTGGTATTTCTTCCGCTTAGTATTTTTTATTAAATCCAAAAATGACTTTCGTGGAATTTCAGGACTTTTGGAGTTGTGCAGAATAGGTCTATAATATTTGCTCCTTTTCCAGCCCAGAATCCCAGCTGCCGGCATTCTCCCTCTTCGTGTAAACCTTGTAAAATAAGAGAGAATAGGCATACGTATTGTGACAAAACGTGTAATAACAACCAATAATGCAATAAATATCGATATAAAAGCATGATGCAAAATGGACGTATCAGCTCCCCTTGTGTGGAATCAATAAATTTGGGTTGAATACTCTACCCTCGAAAAGTGTTGCGGTTCACTATAATTGTGGCTTTTCATCAACCCGGGGTGGGTGATCCTCACGGCTCCATACAATAGGCTGCTCGGACCACCTCAAATAACGAGGCATCGCCGGGTTAACTAAGTTCATCGCCCGCTTATGGATTTTCTGATCTCGTTTGCACAAGCTTGTGGTGAATACATAATATTGACCACTATTCAACTGCTTTGGATTGCTCTAATAACCAGACTGCTGCTGCTGATTTCCTTGGCCAGGTTGCTGATTAAAACCACCTTGATTACCTTGGGCTTGAAAGCCGGAGCTTGAGCCGCCACCTCCAAAACCAGGTCCATGAGAGCTGGAACCTGAACCGCTGTGTGGGCCATGGTTGTTCTGGAAAAAATTAGATTTTCTATACTCCCTCATGATGAATCAATCCTTTGATAGATGACTGGCCGACTTATCCTTGGTTTCGTGTTTTGGGCAAGCCTAATTCATCATGGCCTCAAGGATGAACGTTGGCCCTCCAAAATGGCGTGCTTGAGTCTTCCCCTTACGACACTGGTTATTACTCTATATGTTGGTGTTAGCCACAAAGTCTAAACCGCCGTGCTCCTTACGTTTACCATTACCACCTTGACCCTCCATGTTATGCTGAGTTTGGTTCATCGGGCTTACCTCCGCCGTTAACATTGTTGCTAGAGCATCCAATAGATTAGATAAAACTTGAGCCGGCAGGCACACAGGGCCTCCTGCCCCTGTTGTCGTCGTCATTGAACACCCGGAGATCATTGCTATTGTAGTTGAAGAATTCCGCCATGGTTGTGTACCGGCCATGAAGATCGCAACCCAGTTTGGCGGCTCGTAGGGGTTCGGAATACTGTCACCATCAGAACAGGCCCCAAGCACACCATCCTGAACCTGGTACATAGAATTGGTCTCGCCGGTTGAGGACTCATCGCCTGAATAGATGGCCATCTCACCACCGGATTCAAATCCTCCTTCTAGATCCACTCCTTGAGTAAACCAACAAAAACATGCTTCGGGGCGGCTTGAACCTTGGCGGGTCGTGCGGGGCGAGCCATCTCGACGATGTCGGTGCAGGTGTCCGGCTTAGCTTCTGACTCACCAATCTTGCCAATGAAGACATGAATTACGCCGAAGGGGACCCGGTACCCGTGCTCGATTGAGCCGGCCTCGGGCCCCTAGCCCTCGTCATCGATGTAGAGCTTGCTGCGACGACTCTTAATCATCCGACCCATAGTGTATCCCTTGAGCCCTGCGAAGCTGCCCTTCAAGAACTCGAAACTACCGTGCGATGGCCCCACGGTGGGCGCCAACTATCGTGCAATTTTCACGGCAGATGCCCTAGCATGAGGACTTAGGTGTGGAGCCATCGCAACGTAGTTAGCTTGAAGGGGTTAAACAGGACAATTAGGGACACAGAGAGTTTATACTAGTTCAGCTCCTCATGGTGGAGGTAAAGGCCTACTCCAGTTTGGGGTTGTATTGCTTGGGTTTCGATTAGTAGGGAGCGAATACGCTTGACCTAGTTCTTGACTCTTCTTTCTTGCCTTAACCCGCCGCCGGGTCACCCCTTTATACACATAGGTTGATGGCCGGTGGCTTACAGAGTCCCGACCGGCTCATACACAATTTGTCCGGCTCGGTGCCCAAACTATTATTTCCTTATCATACAAGTTAAACATATGGATGTTTTATGCCCGTGGGCCTCAAGTCGCCTCCGGGTATTGGGCCTTCAGTAAGCTTGCTTCATGAACCGACATATTCAACATCTTATTGGGCCTTCTCATTATGAACCGCCAGTGGTATGACCCGGCCCCTCCTGGGCGGGTCATACCCAATAGCCATATCCCCAACACAACCCAACCACCGATTGCAACAACCTTGTATTGCACTTCAACAATGGGGTGTTAGGAATGGGAGATATTGCATGCATAGTATTCGTCGATCCCATTTGAAAAGGTCTCCTCGGTTTGATTGGCACCAATCGTGGCACAAATGTTCATTGAATAATAGCACAAAGTTTCATCCTCCTCGACCTATTGTTAGCTTCTTGATGATATATGGATCGACCTCCACCTAGGGCTTGTTTTTGAATTTATTTCGCGATGTTCAACCTCCATCCAGAAGGCAATGTCCTCGATCATAGTGGTGTGATATGAGTCATCCAATGCCAACATGAAGGTCTACAAGTGACACGGTTTGATTTCCCCAATACAATGGAGAATGAAAAACAATGCATCACCAAAATTGACCATTGCATGCAACTCCCAAACACTACATTTGCAATGCACCAAAATTGTTTTGATAAATAAAGAAAAATGAAAAAACGCCTATCGTTCGTTTTGTCAAGCACCTATGGGTCGGATCAGCGGCATCAATATCACAAACATTTTTGTCCTCACTGGCGACAGAGGGGCATCATGGTGGGCTCAATCACTAGAGGCGCTAGAAGGGGCTTAGGAGCTGACCAGGACGCAACCTCCTTTGAACACGCCGAGCGAAGCTGGTAACGCTTCACTATGATATCTGGCGGAATGGGAGAGCACGGGGTTGTATGAAATCAAATACCCGAGAGTTTCGAAAGAGCAGATATGAGCAGAAAAACTATAAAAATATGTGTGCTCGTGAAGATTACCGCATAAACACCCATGTTGTAGCAAACATATCACAATTAGAGGTATGTGGGGTCATACTGATGGAATGAACAAAATCTAAACATTTAACACAATATAGTCATAGATCTTAGGTTGCAACTTGATCAATAGATACATAGTAATCCACCCTAATAAGGTGTTATTGGGGTTGCCCCCAAAACAACTCCCCTATCTGCAATAATTTTTTGGTATTAGAGGAGTTGTGAGTCAAGAACCACACTCTAGTAGATATTTCACCACATGCTTTTGGTGATCATCAAAAGAACATCCAACCCCTTCCCCCTTTTATAGAGGGATTGATGCAACTCCCCTGGTAATTTCTGAAGCGTGTGGGAGCCGATCGTCGCAAACTGCCCTAGAATTTGTAGTAAAATAACACCTTAAGACACAAATCAACCAAAACTATAATGTCACCTAGATACTCCAATGTCACCTCAAGTATCCGTGGGTATGATCATACGATATGCATCACATAATCTGAGATTCATCTATTCAAACCAACACATAGAACTTCAAAGTGTGCCCCAAAGTTTCTACCAGAGAGTCAAGACGAAAACATGTGCCAACCCCTATGCATAAGTTCACAAGTTCACTGAACCCGCAAGTTGATCACCAAAACATACATCTAGTAGATCACGTGATATCCCATTTTTACCACAGATAAGGACATGCAAGACATACATCAAGTGTTCTCAAATCCTTAAAGACTCAATCCGATAAGATAACTTCAAAGGGAAAACTCAATCCATTACAAGGGATAGAGGGGGAGAAGCTGAAGGAAATATGCCTAGAGGCAATAATAAAGTTATTATTTATTTCCTCATATCATGATAAATGTTTATTATTCATGCTAGAATTGTATTAACCGGAAACATAATACATGTGTGAATACATAGACCAACATAACGTCACTAGTATGCCTCTACTTGACTAGCTCATTAATCAAAGATGGTTATGTTTCCTAACCATAGACATGTGTTGTCATTTGATTAACGGGATCACATCATTAGGAGAATGATGTGATTGACATGACCCATTCCGTTAGCCTAGCACTTGATCGTTTAGTATATTGCTATTACTTTCTTCATGACTTATACATGGTCCTGTAACTATGAGATTATGCAACTCCCGTTTACCGGAGGAACACTTTGGGTGCTACCAAATGTCACAACGTAACTGGGTGATTATAAAGGAGTACTATAGGTGTCTCCGAAGGTACAAGTTGGGTTGGCGTATTTCAAGATTAGATTTTGTCACTCCGATTGTCGGAGAGGTATCTCTGGGGCCTCTCGGTAATGCACATCACTATAAGCCTTGCAAGCAATATAGCTAATGAGTTAGTTATGGAATGATGCATTACGTAACGAGTAAAGAGACTTGCCGGTAACGAGATTGAACTAGGTATTAGATACCAACGATCGAATCTCGGGCAAGTAACACACCGATGACAAAGGGAACAACGTATGTTGTTATGCAGTTTGATCGATAAAGATCTTCGTAGAATATGTAGGAGCCAATATGAGCATCCAGGTTCTGCTATTGGTTATTGACCGAGAATAGTTCTAGGTCATGTCTACATAGTTCTCAAACCCGTAGGGTCCGCACGCTTAACGTTACGATGACAGTTTTATTATGAGTTTATATATTTTAATGTACCGAAGGTTGTTCAGAGTCCTGGATGTGATCCAGGACATGACGAGGAGTCTCGAAATGGTCGAGACATAAAGATTGATATATTGGAAGCCTATATTTGGATATCAGAATCGTTCCGGGAGAAACCGGGATTTTTCCGG